>NC_037689.1:36934763-37010503 GCF_003255815.1 Theropithecus gelada
AAAAAAAAAAAAAAAAAAAAAAAGAAAGAAAGAAAGAAAGAAAGAAAGAAAGAAAGAAAGAAAGAAAGAAAGAAAGAAAGAAAGAAAGAAAGAAAGAAAGAAAGAAAGAAAGAAAGAAAGAAAGAAAGAAAAGAAAACGTGGTACAGTAAAGATTTCTTAAGGTCAGCAACACAGTTTTAAAAGGTTCCTGTGAGTTGCCATGTCTGAATATTTACACACAGGGGTGTAAGCTGAAGAGAGAGGAGTAGCCTAAATGATGGAATAAGGACATGGATAGAACCAGCCCAGCCCATACCCACAGTGGGTAAGCCATCTGGAAGGTAAACTATCTTTAAACATTAACAGATGCATCTGGCCAGACAGACCCAAGTGGGCAGGGGCAGTACTCACGTGTGCACCATTTTCCAACAAGGCTTTGGCACAGGCCACGTGACCTCCAAGGCATGCCTCGTGGAGAGAAGACACCCGGTTAATTGTCACGAGGTTCACATTGACACCCTATAATTTAGAAAGAAGAGAGTTTATTTGTTTTTTAGAGACTGTGGTCTCACTATGTTGCCCAGGCTGGTCTCAAACTCCTGGCCTCAACTGATCTTCCTGCCTCAGCATCCTGAGTAGCTGGGATTTCAAGTGCAAGCCAGCAAGCCCAGGGGAAGAGAGGGAAATGCTGCATTAGTGATAGCGATGAAAGCAATGTTGTTTCACATGTTTCTGACATTTTCAGAGTCTGTGGGTGTAATGTTAGCACCATAGAGAGAGAAGTAGAAGTTACAATCAAGGGAGCCTAAACACAGCATGAGAGTTTCACATTTATTTATCCAAGAAAATGTTAATTCCACATTCTGGAGCAGGTAATGTGCTAGGACCTGGGTCTTCAAAACTTATGACATGTGTCTCTCTTCTCCCAGAGCCTACTGGGGAGGCAGAAATGAAAGACAAAAGAGCAAGAATATTGCTATACTGGAAGCATGTTCGAAATTCATTTGGGAGCATAGGATATCCTTGAATCTGGCTTGGGCAGTAAGAAAAACTTCGCAAATGAGGTAGTATTTAGCTAAGAGTTGAAGCATAAAATGTTTCAAGCTGTGAAGACCAAGAAAGAGTATGCCATTAGGAAAGAATAGAAACTGCAAATTCAGCTTCCTGTTGCTTCCTGTGGCAGGGCCACAGTTGGATTTCTGGAACAGAAAGAACCCACAGAAATAAGAAGCTGGAGATGGGAGGAGATGAAGGAGAACAGTAAGCTGGAGCTAGGTCATGAAAGGCCTTGATTTCCAAGCAAGGAGTGCATGTCTTAGAGGAAATGGAGCACCTATGAAGTCTGCTAGGCTGCAGAGGGTCTGGAGCTAATAGATTAGCCCTTTTAGAAGCCTACTGGTAGCAGCGTGGAGGGTTGATCGCAGGAGTAGGGATGTAAGATCAAAGCAAGGAGAGCCACAGAGATGTCACTATGAGTCTAGGAACAGGCTGGCATGGGCCTGCTGTGGGTGTGAATAACAGTAGGTATGAGCTATAGATGATGGAGTGCAGACAAGTTCAGGAGGTCGAACTGGATCTGGAACAAAACAATAACTCCCAGGCTTAAGAGTAAGTAGACTGTGCTCCTAGGATTCATGTGCTGTGTAGTAGCAGCACTGCTTTGGCCATGACTCCACTGTGTGCAGGGGTCCCTGAAGTCCTAGAGTCTGGGGCCAGCGGACTTCTCCTAACCTTCATTTCCTCACCCAGGTATGAGTATCTCCACCCCGTCCTAACACATTCTTCCTCCCCATACTACCATGTGTCCCCTTCCTTGTCCTGGACTCCATGTGACAGATGACAAGGTCAGCCTAGCTGCTGGACAACTCTGACTTCATAACCTGATTTTAATAGCTTGACTCTTACCATTTCCCCCCCTCTGATGATTACTTTCTATCTGCTAAAGTGTTGACAAAAACAGTCAAACTCTGTAAAATATTTGAAGAGATTTATTCTGAGCCAAATATAAGTGACCAATGGCCTGTGACAAGCTCTCAGGAGATCCGGAGAACATGTGCCCGGGGTAGTCAGGGCACAGCCTAGTTTTATACATTTTAGGGAGACATGAGACCTCAATCAAACACATGTAAAATGTGCATTTGTTTGGCCTGGGAAGGTTGGACAACTCAAAGTGGGGGCCTGGGGCTCCAGATTATAGACAGATTGAAAATTTTTCTGATTGGCAGTTGGTTGAGAGTTATTATCAATAGAAATGTATGTCTGGGTTATGATAAGGGGTTGTGGAGACCAAAGTTTTATCATGTGAATGAAGCCTCCAGGTAGCAGGCTTCAGAGAGAATAGATTGTAAATGTTTCTTATCAGACTTAAGGTCTGTGTTGATGTTAAATTCTGCTCATCTTTTCCTAAGTTCCAAAAGGGAGGAGGGTATAATGAGGCATGTTCAACCCTCCTTTCCTGTCATGGCCTGAACCAATTTTTCAGGTTAGTTTTGGAATGCCCTGGCTGAGAGGAGGGGTACATTCAGATGGTTGTGGGGGTGGGGGCGGTGCTTAGAATTTTATTTTTGATTTATAAAAGGAATTAGGTCCCTGGTCTGTCCTTCCCAGCTGAGTCCTGCTTCTGATCCTCTGCCTTGTAACTGACCAACTGAAAGCTTCCAAAACCCAATGCCATGACCCTGAACCCCAAACTCCAACTTACACGCCCACCATCTCTTGCCAGATCTCTGGCTGCATCCTTACTGTGGCCAGCAGCTGCGATTTCCCATAACTGTCTGTCCCTTCATCATAAGGCATCTTTTTGACTCGTGAATTCTGTCTATTTTTATGTCCTGAATATGACGTCGTTGCCCTAGATCTGTGCTACATATTTCAAACTGGGCATCTAGTAAGAGTTAGAAAAGGTCTTTTCATTTTTGTTTTCCTTTTGAGAAAACAAGAAAAAACATACTAGTCCACAAGGTGGCAGAAGTGTGCTAGAAAAAACTTTGTTATGGCGCAAAATCTCAGAATCCCTAAAATTGTAGAAACGTAAGGCTGGACAGGCCTGAAAGATCATCTAGAGTAGATCACCTCAACTGTGCATGAGAAAATGGAGAAGTAGAATGTTCAAATACTTTTTAAGACTGGTTGTCAGTGACAGCCAGCAGTGTAACCAAGAGCTCCTGAGTCTTGGTTTAATGTTTTACTCACGTTTACTCACAGTGGCTTAATGTTTTACTCACATAGGCTTAATGTTTTACTCACAGCGGCTTAAAGTTTTACTCACATCGACCATATTATCTAAATGTAAAATAAAGTTTATAAAAGTAGACAAATACATTTTTTAACAGTGTATAAGGGTAAAAAAGTAGGGGTGTAAAAGGAAAAAGTTGACCTTTTCTATAAAGAATGCCCCTTACACATTTAATCATATTATTGAAGCTAACATGCTTATTAAGTATAATTAGTGCAATGTGGGATCCTGGAACAGAAATAGGACATGAGAGGAAAAACTGGTGAAATCCCAATAGTGAGCAGTTTAGTCAGTGGTATTGTATCAATGTTAACTTCTTATTTTTGACTAATGTACCATAGCTATATAAGATGTCAATATTAAAGGAAGTTGGGTGAAGGGTACAGTGTATATGGGAACGCTCTGTATCCTTTTCAACTCTTCTTTAAAATTATCCAAAAATTTAAAAAGCCCATTAAAAATACACCAATGAAAGTATTGAGGTGGGAGACTGAGAGAGAAGAGGTGGGTGCAAGACGTTTCATTGTGCACCTTTTTAGTTTTATTTATTTATTTTTGAGACAGAGTTTCACTCCTTCACCCAGGCTGGAGTGAAGTGGCACGATCTCGGCTCACTGCAACCTCCACCCCTCACAGGTTCAAATGATTTTCCTGCCTCAGCCTCCCAAGTAGCTGGGATTATAGGCGCCCACCACCACACCCGGCTAATTTTTGTACTTTTAGTAGAGACGGAGGTTTCACCATGTTGCCCAGGCTGGTCTCGAACTCCTGACCTCAGGTGATCCACCCACTTCAGCCTCCTAAAGTGCTAGGATTACAGGCGCGAGCCACCACATCCGGTCAGTCCACCTTTTTAGATAATTTTAAGTTTTGAACTATGTGAATATATTACATGTTAAAAATAAATCACATCAAATTTAAAGTACTTAAAAATAAATAAGCAAGTGATAAAATCAGGTACAAAGTTCATTTGATCATTGCTGGCAGTGCTGATTTCCATTTGCCTCTACTTTTTAAGAAGTAACACAACTCATAAAGGAGAGAAATCAAAAAACAAATAAATGAAAAATACATACAAATGCACAGAGAGAGAGAGAGAGAGAGAGAGAAAGAGAGAGAGAGAGAGAGAAAGAGAAAGAGAGAGCGAGCAGTGTACCCAGCTGTTTAAATTCAAAGTAGCAAGAAAGCCAGATGATTGCCAAGTTGTGGAAGAAAGAGGTGATGGCTTACCTCCTCTGTGTAAATGTAGACCCTAAAACATACAAAGCAAATGGAGCCTGCACACTTTCATTCATTCATTTCACAAATACTTACTAGGCCCCTATTCATTGTTCAAGGTGCTGGGGATGTAGTCATAAATATAAATAAAGTAGCCTTCATAGCTAAGACGTCAGTAAATGTTCCCTAGGGAGTCAGATTTAGCCATTGTCAACCTATTTTAATGTGCGTTCTTAAAATAGTGTATCATTGGGATAGGCAGTCTCTAAGACAGCACCCAGGAATCCTGGAATCCAGGCGTTGGCTCCCTTGCATAATCCCTTCCCCTTGAGTGTAGGCGGGACTTGTTGACTCACACCTAATGAGTAGAATATGGCAGAAGTGACAGAATGTCATTTTGGAGATGAGGTTATAAAACAACTGTGACTTCCTTCTTAGGTGCCTCTTGCACTCTCTCTGGGGGAAGCCAGCTGCCATCTCATGACACAGCCCTGTGGAGAGGCTCATGTGGCAAGGAATTGAGGTTTCCCAACAACTACATGAGTGAGTTTGAAAGCAGATCCTGCCCCACTTGAGCCATGAGATGACTGCAGCCCTGGCTGACACGTGGCAGCCTGTGAGAGACCCAGAGCCAGAATCACCTAGCTAAATGCTCCCTGGCCCACAGAAACCATGAAAATCCAAGTATCTGTTGTTTTCAGCCAGTATGCTTTGAGGTCATTTGCTAGGCAGCAATGGCTGACTAACGTAACTTCAGGACTGCTGGTGCTAATGCATGCTGGAAGAGCATGAGGTGAGTTAGTGCAACAAACATTGGAGAGCATCCTCTATCATCCCTCCTAGGGAAACTTCTTATGAGGTAAAGGAAGACCCAGAGGAAAAGAAGGGAACTGGGCAGAAAATGAAGGAGCTCTCCAGGGAAGGAGAGGCAGGAGGAATAAATGGTGAGGTATGAGAGGGCATACATACCTAGAATGGCAATGGTGGGACCTGGATAGGGTGAGCCACACCTCTGCTACAGCCAAAGCTAATAAAGAATGATGTGTAATTATAGCATAAGCATGAAGGATCAAGTCTTCGGTTCACTTACTTGTGCAATTAAAGTTTTAAGGGCCAGTAAGCGCCCCTGAGCTGCAGCTTCATGAAGTGGGGATCGATCAGCCCAGCAATCTGAAACACAAATCAAGCTCAAAGTCAAGGCCTGGAGACTTCTTCCTGCAACTTGTCCATGCTGCCCATCCACTGTGAGAGGAGGTTTGGGGGAAGAGGAGGGAAGAGGAGGAAAGCAGGTACCATGCATCAGGCTCTCTCGTCAGCACTTTCAGGGAGGCAAGCTACTGAATGTAAAGTCCTTTACGGTTTGGTGGTGTGTGCCAAGAGAAGGAACAGTCAATCTCTCTGGCTTTTGGGGGGCAATTTTAATAAGCAATAGATTTAGTTCAAAAATATAGTGCCCATTGCTTGAATCTGATAGCTCTACATAAGGCAAAATGAAGGGCCAAGAAGGTCAATGAGCTTCCACATTTTATCCTTTCCTTGCCTTCCACCTTTACCCCACCCCAAAGACCCAACAGCCTGTGTATTATGAAGGAGACTCTAAGACAGGGGTCTTATGCAGAATGTCATTTTTCAGGCAATTTAATCTTCCAAAAGGTTTTCCCTAAAAACTTTGTTGTGGGCAGCTTAGTGTGATGACTGAGCATGGGCCAGTGGAGCCAGACTGCTATGGTTCAAGTCCTATCTTGATCACTTTCTCTGCCAAATTCAGCAAGTTACCACAATTATTTGAACCCCGGTTTCCTTACTGGTAAAATGGAAAAATAATAATCTGATATTTGTCAAGTGCATTGGTCTCTAAGTAGGCCAATCAAATACAATCACGATATTAGGTGCTCCAGACATTGTATGATTAATAAGTAGGCACAGTAGAGCAGTGCCCTAAGGAACAGCCTTAGAACTGCCTTCCAGACATATTTTTCTTATAATTGTTTGTCTGCAAACAAGACTAACTAGTTTAAATGAGCATTTGAGAAGTAACCCCCCATTAAACCTGCCAAAGGGCAATCAATTGTTTTGGAAGAAAACCTACTCGTTTGCAAAATGTGGGACTTTTTCACATTATGGCTGTGCTCTTCATGCACTGAATAGAATGTAATATAATTTGGATTTAACACAAAGGCTCCTCAGCCTCTTGTGGGTGATCCTGACGGTGTTAAGAACTCGCGTTTCCATACCTGTAAACTTGGTGACATGAAAATCCCAGCAAAAATTGAATTTTGTGAATTTGAAATAACTGAAGGCCTTAAGGAAAGAAAGAATTGTTCCAGTGGATGAGAATCAGGGTTAGAAACATTTCAATAAGCCTTTTTCCTACACTGAAACTCAGTGTATGAACTTCTCTGACCCTTTGGGTTCTGAAAATGGGGAAAACTTGAATGTACTTTACGGGGTTGGATTGATATTGGAGCAATTGGCATGAAAATGTGACTTTCAATATATCTAGATATAAAAGTAAATTTAAATGTAAAACATAGATGTGTGTATATACATATTTTTTTAGCATGGCGCACTGAGAAAACCTGAACCAGGACTCCTTAGAGAAATGTTGATCCCAGATCTGGGCCAGGTAAAATATAAGATGGGCCTTAAATATCTTGCAAGAAAGAAAGAAAGTGCCGACCAGGCTCACTGTAATACCAGCACTTTGGGAGGCTGAGGCGGGTGGATCATGAGGTTAGGAGTTTGAGACCAGCCTGGCCAACATGGTGAAACCCTGTCTCTGATAAAAACACAAAAATTAGCCAGGCGTGGTGGTGCGCGCCTGTAGTGCCAGCTACTCAGGAGGCTGAGGCAGAAGGATCGCTTGAACCTGGAGGCAGAGGTTGCAGTGAGCTGAGATTATGCCACTGTACTCTAACCTGGGTGACAAAAAGACATAGATGCTGGCTTGATGGGGCTTCCACTGGCCAAATATGGGGCAACCTGAGTATCAAAATAAACAATGAGATAAGAGATTATATCCTATCAAATAAAATGGTAATCTAGAAGTCCTCACTGATATAAATGAATATATAAAGACAGAGAAGAGAAAGTGATTCCTTATAATAAAATCCCAACTTAGAAATTGAAGAAATAATAGAATCAGCTTCAACTCATTTCCCTGCAAAATAATCACTAACTAGAAAAGGAACAGGGGTAATTTTATAGAACAGAATTGTAGACATCACTTTGCCCAAGTGATCAAAGTTAACATCAGCAGTGATCAAAGTTAACATGGGTGATGGAACAGATTGTCATCTGATGGAATGCGATGAGCAACATCATGTGCCATAAGAAGAAACATAATGAGAAGAACACACCACCGCTTCTGTGACATTTCTGCCCAAAATGCATAACCAAAATCTGATAAGGAGGAAACTGTGCACCAACCCAAACTGAGGGGACATTTTGCAAAATAATTGAAGAGACTGAGGAACAGTTTCACATGAAAGGGATGACGAAATGCACTATCTAAAGGCATCACACCTGATCCTTTTGCCATAAAGGACATTATTAGGACAGTTGGAGTCTCTGGGCGAAGAGAAGCAGGAAATTTTTTGTACTGTTCTTGTAACTTTTCTGTCGGTTGAAATTAGTTCCAAACATTTTAACAAGAAAAAAAAAAAGATAGCTAGATAGACGATAGATAGATAGATAGATAGATAGATAGATAGATAGATAGATAGATNATAGACGATAGATAGATAGATAGATAGATAGATAGATAGATAGATAGATAGATAGATAGAATCACTGGTGATCCCATACTCCTGATATGAATGTGTATTGCTTTTTATAATAACAAAGAAAAATAGATTTTAAAAATCCCAAGAAAATAATTATATGTAATAGACATCATCAATTTTTTTTTTTTTTTTAACTTTTATCTTAAGTTCAGGGGTACATGTGCAGGATGTGCAGGTTTGTTCCATAGGTAAACTTGTGCCATGGGGGTTTGTTTTACAGAGTATTTCATCACCCAGGTATTAAGCCTAGTATCGTTTAGTTATTTTTCCTGATCCACTCCCTCCTCCTACCTTCCACCCTCTGACAGGCCCTAGTGTGTGTTGTTCCCCTCTATGTGTCCGTGTGTTCTCATCATTTAGTTCCCGCTTATAAGTGAGAACACGTGGCATTTGGTTTTCTGTTCCTGTTAGTTTTCTAAGGATAATCGCCTCCAGCTCCATCCATGTCTCTGCAAAGGACATTATCTCATTCTTTAGTATTGCATAATGTATATGTACCACATTTTCTGTATCCAGTCTGTCATTGATGGGCATTTGGGTTGAGTTCATGTCTTTGCTACTGTGAATAGTGCTGTAATGAACATATGCATGCATGTGTCTTTATAACAGAACAATTCATATCCCTTTAGGTATATACCCAGTAATGAGATTACTGGGTCGAATGGTATTTCAAAAACAGATAAAAATTTTTAACATGAGCATATATTGCATTTGTATTTACCCTTGTCTTTAGTTGGTTGAAAGTTGACAAGTAGAATATTTTAAAATCTCTTTGAGGCCGGGCACGGTGGCTAACGCTGTAATCCCAGCACTTTGGGAGGCTGAGGCAGGTGGATCACCTGAGGTCAGGAGTTTGAAACCAGCCTGGCCAACATGAAACCCCATCTCTACTAAAAATACAAAAATTAGCCGGGCACGGTGGTAGGTGCCTGTAATCCCAGCTACTCGGGAGGCTGAGGCAGGAGAATCACTTGAACCTGGGAGGTGGAGGTTGCAGTGAGCCAAGATCGCACCATTTGCACTCCAGCCTGGGTGACACAGTGACACTCCATCTCAAAAAAAAAAAAAAAAAAAACTTTGGATATTTATAATTTGCATAAACTGGAAATAATGAGACAATGTATGAATATAATTATCAATTAGTGAGGCTTTTCCTCTAATACATCTCCATCTCATTCAATATGAAATATATTTCAGACTTGCCTAATTGCTCTTAGAAGTGAACGCAGACACTGGGGTGGATTGGACAGTCTTCACCCATGGCTGCCAACTCGGCACCCTGACCAATGGAAGAGGCAAACCCGTAAGTGTGGCTTTGTCATTTCATTGTTCTGACAATAGCCAGTCAACCTGAGTCACTTGAAGGTACTGTAAGTATTCCATTTAAAAATAAAAACAAGATTTAAATGGCAACTTGCAGTTAAAAGAGTTAACTTAGGTTATCAACACGAATGTTTTCATTATTTCTTTTTTTTTTTTTTTATACTTTAAGTTCTAGGGTACATGTGGATAACGTGCAGGTTTGTTACATATGTATACCTGTGCCATGTTGGCGTGCTGCACCCATCAACTCGTCAGCACCCATCAACTCGTCATTTACATCAGGTATAACTCCCAATGCAATCTCTCCCCCCTCCCACTTCTCCGTGATAGGCCCCGGTGTGTGATGTTCCCCTTCCTGTGTCCAAGTGATCTCATTGTTCAGTTCCCACCTATGAGTGAGAACATGCGGTGTTTGGTTTTCTGTTCTTGCCATAGTTTGCTGAGAATGGTGGTTTCCAGCTGCATCCATGTCCCTACAAAGGACACAAACTCATCCTTTTTTATGGCTGCATAGTATTCCATGGTGTATATGTGCCACATTTTCTTAATCCAGTCTGTCACTGATGGACATTTGGGTTGATTCCAAGTCTTTGCTATTGTGAATAGTGCCACAATAAACATACGTGTGCATGTGTCTTTATAGCAGCATGATTTATAATCCTTTGGGTATATCCCCAGTAATGGGATGGCTGGGTCATATGGTACATCTAGTTCTAGATCCTTGAGGAATCGCCATACTGTTTTCCATAATGGTTGAACTAGTTTACAATCCCACCAACAGTGTAAAAGTGTTCCTATTTCTCCACATCCTCTCCAGCACCTGTTGTTTCCTGACTTTTTAATGATCGCCGTTCTAACTGGTGTGAGATGGTATCTCATTGTGGTTTTGATTTGCATTTCTCTGATGGCCAGTGATGATGAGCATTTTTTCATGTGTCTGTTGGCTATATGAATGTCTTCTTTTGAGAACTGTCTGTTCATATCCTTTGCCCACTTTTCGATGGGGTTGTTTGTTTTTTTCTTGTAAATTTGTTTGTGTTCTTTGTAGGTTCTGGATATTAGCCCTTTGTCAGATGAGTAGATTGCAAAAATGTTCTCCCATTCTGTAGGTTGCCTGTTCACTCTGATGGTAGTTTCTTTTGCTGTGCAGAAGCTCTTTAGTTTAATTAGATCCCATTTGTCAATTTTGGCTTTTGTTGCCATTGCTTTTGGTGTTTTAGACATGAAGTCCTTGCCCATGCCTATGTCCTGAATGGTATTACCTAGGTTTTCTTCTAGGGTTTTTATGGTATTAGTTCTAACATTTAAGTCTCTAATCCATCTTGAATTAATTTTTGTATAAGGAGTAAGGAAAGGATCCAGTTTCAGCTTTCTACTTATGGCTAGCCAATTTTCCCAGCACCATTTATTAAATAGGGAATCCTTTCCCCATTTCTTGTTTTTCTCAGGTTTGTCAAAGATCAGATGGCTGTAGATGTGTGGTATTATTTCTGAGGACTCTGTTCTCTTCAGCAAAGTCTCAGGATACAAAATTAATGTGCAAAAATCACAAGCATTCTTATACACCAGTAACAGACAAACAGAGAGCCAAATCAGGAATGAACTTCCATTCACAATTGCTTCAAAGAGAATGAAATACCTAGGAATCCAACTTACTAGGGATGTAAAGGACCTCCTCAAGGAGAACTACAAACCACTGCTCAGTGAAATAAAAGAGGACACAAACAAATGGAAGAACATACCATGCTCATGGATAGGAAGAATCAATATCGTGAAAATGGCCATACTGCCCAAGGTAATTTATAGATTCAATGCCATCCCCATCAAGCTACCAATGAGTTTCTTCACAGAATTGGAAAAAACTGCTTTAAAGTTCATATGGAACCAAAAAAGAGCCCACATTGCCAAGACAATTCTAAGTCAAAAGAACAAAGCTGGAGGCATCACGCTACCTGACTTCAAACTATACTACAAGGCTACAGTAACCAAAACAGCATGGTACTGGTACCAAAACAGAGATATAGACCAATGTTTTCATTATTTCTAAAACTTGTCTTCAAGTGGGCTGTGGTGATCCTCAATTTCTAGTAACTTTCCATTACTCATGAGTCCCATTAGACTCAACTCATATACACAACATGGATAAATCTCACAAACCTAATATTGAGTGAAAGAAGCCAGACACAAAAGAACGTGTACTGTGTGATTTGGTTTCTATAAAGCAGCAGTCCCCAACCTTTTTGCCACCAAGGACTGGTTTCGTGGAAGACAATTTTTCCACAGACGGGGGTGGGCGGGGGATGGTTTCAGGATGAAACTGTTCCACCTCAGATCATCATGCATTAGATTCTCATAAAGAGAGTGCAATCTAGGTCCCTCGCTTGGGCAGTTCACAATAGGGCTCACACTCCTATGAGAATCTAATGCCACCACTGACCTGACAGAAGGTGGAGCTCAAGTGCTAATGTTCCCTCACCTGCCGCTCACCTCCTGCTGTATGGCCCAGTTCCTAACAGGCCATGGACTGATACCGGTCTGCGGTCTGGGGGTTGGAGACCCTTGGTATAAAGTACACAGGAAAGGAAACTCGCCTTTGGTGTTAGGAGTCAAAAGCACCCCAAGGAGGGGTGAGGACTGTTTGCAAGAGGGCATGGTGGAGGCCGTGCTGATGATATGCAATTTCTTGCTCTTAGGTGCTGGTTCCTGATTGTGTTCACTTTGTGAAAATTCACGCAGTTGTTCACTTAGGATTTGTGCATGTCTCTGTATTTACATCATACTTTCATAAAGAGTTTCTAAAGTAACACAGACTAGCCCTCTTTCTAACTGTAATCTCTGATCCTCTTCACAGCTCTTGGCCTTTTCCCACTCCCAGGGCAGGATATAGCCTTCTGCAGCCCGCCCAGCAGCTGGAGACAGAAGGGCAGCATGTTCTTCACATGCTTCCCACCTCCTTCTTCTAGGGTACAAACCTCTAGTGCCTTGGGAGTGGGGAGAAACAAGAGGGACAGGAAAGGGAAATGGGATGGGAAACGTTAACTGGAAGAGGAGGCTGGTCCTGCTTGATCAGTCTCAACTTCAGGCCTCACTCCAGGTCTGTGGCATGCCCTTCGCACTGGGGCTTATGCCCATGCACCTTTCCTACCCATTGGCATTTGGCCACCTCTCCTAGTGTCTCTTATCACTGCAGCATCCTCTGATATCCCCAACTCCAATCCTGTGCCTCTGAGATCAAGGTAACAAGTCTGTGGTGCCATCTTTCATTCCACCAAGAAAGAGGGAATGGTGGTTGTCCTGGGCTTCTCCCTCCCCACACCGCTGCTTTCAAATTCTCTTCCTCATATTCTTGTGGTATGGGGGGTTCAGTAACTTGTCTCTCTAAGCAGATTTCCAACTTTAGAGTGAAATAGCAGGCTCCCCTCCTTTTGAATGCCCCTTATCTAAACTTATATTGCTCCTAGAGTACCCATCCCATAGCTTCCAGTGAAGGGGGGAAGAGCCTTGCTTTTATGAATGGTAACACCCCAAAATGCATGACAACCACTGCTCCACATGAAGCTGTCTCATGGCTAGGAAGTATCAGAAATAGGACTGAAACCCAAGTTATGGGGACTTTAGAACACACCTTGTTCTGGTTTTAAGAACTATTGGTTTTTAATATCTCCTTATTCTCATGGTAGATTGACTTGTCTTGGGTTGCTCTGACATCCATCTCCTCTCTATAAATCAGGGGTCCCTAACCCCTGGGCCATTCCGTGGCCTGTTAGGAACCGGGCTGCACAGCAGGAGGTGAGCAGCAGGTGAGCAAGTGAAGCTTCTTCTGTGTTTTTTGTTTTTTTTTTTTTTTTGAGATGAAGTCTCGCTCTGTGCCCCAGGCTGGAGTGCAGTGGCGTGATCTCAGCTTACCGCAGCCTCTGCCTCCCAGGTTCAAGCGATTGTCCAGCCTCAGCCTCCCGAGTAGCTGGGACTACAAGCACACACCACCACTCCCAGCTAATTTTTGTATTTTTAGTAGAGATGGGATTTTGCCATGTTGCCCAGGCTGGTCTTGAACTCCTGACCCCAAGTGATCCACTTGCCTCGGCCTCCCAAAATGCTGGGATTACAGGCGTGAGCCACTGCACCCGGATGCTTCTTCTGTATTTACAGCCACTCCCCATTGCTTGCATTACCTCCTGAGCTCTGCCTCCTGTCAGATCACCAGTGGCACTAGATTCTTATAAGAGTGTGAACCCTATTGTGAATTGCGCACACAAGGGATCTAGGTTGGGCGCTCCTTATGAGTCTAATGCCTGATGATCTGTCACCATCTCTCATCACCCCTAGATGGGACCATCTAGTTGCAGGAAAACAAGCTCAGGGCTCCCACAGATTCTATATTACAGTGAGTTGTATAATTATTTAATTATATATTACAATGTAATAATAATACAAAATAAAGTGCACAATAAATGTAATGCACAAGAATCATCCCAAAATCATCCCCCCACACCCCGGTCCATGGAAAAATTGTCTTCCATGAAACCGGTCCCTGGTGCCAAAAAGGTTGGGGACCACTGCTATACATGGTATGAAATAAATCAATTGTACCGCCATAAAAGTAGAAATCCTTTTTGTTTCCCAACTGGAAACAAAGTAACTCTCAAGAAAGTAGCCTTTCTAGTTCCATCATTTCCCAGAACTTGCTTCAAAGGACCTTCAAGGGTTTTCACACAGAACCCTTTTCCAGAAACTGCCACGGTGGAGTCACCTGCTTTTCTATCCTTGTTCCCAACAGAGTCTCTCACTCTTACATTCTCATTTTGCAAATTGGAGCTAATTGTGAGAAATTAAGGATAAAAGTTACTTGGCAGCTTGGGAGTTTTTCCATTCCCTTCAGGAAGTATGCAACTGAGCTCTCCAAATAAATGAATGCTTAAGTAGGACCCAATCATTCTCTTCTAAGGCAATCTATATTTAGTTTTTTGGCAGACTGCCCGTGTCACAGGGCTGCAAACATATTATGAAGATAGTTTACTCCACAAATATGTTTGCTTATTCCTGATGAGGTGTGTGGAAAATGTTCAAGTACTTTTTCATTTCCCCCTTTGAATTTTTCTCAGAATGTGATTTGTATCTCAGACTGTTTGAATGACAACTTCACAACAACTTCTAAAACCATATATATTTCAATAACATTGGTTCAGATGGAGTACAGTTGTCTAAGTTCCAACCATTTGAGATAAAAACCAATTAAACTGTTTTTGTCATTTTTACTCTAATTTCAACAAATATTTCAGATTACTGTTTTTTTATTTAAAAAAGATGACCTAACGGGCGGGCACCGTGGCTCATGCCTGTAATCCCAGCACTTTGGGAGGCCGAGGCGAGCAGATCACGAGGTCAGGAGATTGAGACCATCCTGGCTAACGCAGTGAAACTCCGTCTCCACTAAAAATACAAAAAAGTTAGCCCGGCGTGGTGGCGGGAGCCTGTAGTCCCAGCTACTTGGGAGGCTGAGGCAGGAGAATGGTATGAACCTGGGAGGCGGACCTTGCAGTGAGCCAAGATTGTGCCACTGCACTCCAACCTGGGCGACAGAGCGAGACTCCATCTCGAAATAAAAAAATAAAATAAAATAAATAAATAAATAAATAAATAAATAAGACGACCTAACTGGTTATAATCCCCAGTGCACATGGAACAATCTTTGTTCTCTTTATTCAAGTTCTAAAAGCATATGAGGCCAGTGGCTCACGCCTGTAATCCTAGCACTTTGGGAGGCCAAGGCAGGTGGATCACCTAAGGTCAGGAGTTCGAGACCAGCCTGGCCAACATGGTGAAACCCTGTGTCTACTAAAAATACAAAAATTAGCCAGTGTGGTGGTGGGCGCCTGTACTCTCAGCTACTAGGGAGGTTGAGGCAGGAGAATCGCTTGAACCCAGGAGGCAGAGATTGCAGTGAGCCAAGATCACATCACTGCACTCCAGCTTGGGCAATAAGAGTGAAACTCCATCTCAAAAAAAAAATAAAATAAAATAAAATCATATGAAACATCTTCTGTAGCATTTATATGGGAAAAGAAAATTCATAAGGAATTTTAATTTTGAACCAAAATACAGGCAAGAGCCTAGCAGAATTAATGGTATTTTATGTGAAACAAGGTAACTGGGAAAATAGAATATATTTCCTGAGATATCTAAAATATTGTAATAAAACTCAGTTAAAATAAATATTCTCCAGAATGTCCAGTTCTAGAGAGGAAATGAGACACAGTGAGCTGTGTTAGACACAATTAACTATGTTGCAGTGTATTAGAAAGAAGCCTCCTTTGAACTCTTAAAGGCCAGAGAACTGAGCTAAAGGGGACTGGTGGGGGGCAGAGCTTCTGCCAAGGACTAGTTGTCCCAACCTAGGAAAAGCCAGCAGGCACCTGATATGCAACTTAGAGGATGGTTAGGCCAATGTTTGTGGAGACAACCAGCAAAACTAAATAAGAGCAGAAGGCTAGGTCGAGGTTTGGGCATGAATGAAACAAAGGCTATCCTATTGGAATGGAAAAGACAGGAAAAAGGATTCAGAATGCTGAGTTAGGCAGAGGCATAGCTGTCAAATCATGGTCAGTCCATCAACAAGTGATTTTTAGCATAACCCTTAGAAGAGTACTGATCTTTCAGACACAGCTTAAAATAGCCTTTTTGTTTTGGTTTTGTTTTGTTTGAAAGAGGGTACTATAGTTCTACAACCTGTTACCTGCACTTGTAAAGGTCCTCCAATTCTGAAAACCAAGCTTTACCCCAAATTTGGTGCAAACTTGTTTAGCAGCAAAGCATGGTCAGGACCCAGGTTAAGCAACTTATTATTTTTCTTTATATTTCCACCTAGTGTTAATACTTATATGTCCACTATGGAAAGATCAAAATGTTTGCTCGTGGGAGGCAGCTCCAGGCCCCATCAGAAGTGCTGTATAATAGGCAGCATGCACATTGTGTGATCTTTCTAACATTCAAAAGCTATTGAATTCTGAAACATGGCTGGATGAAGGGTTGTGAATAACAGATGATCAATCTGTATCTACACTATGTTTTCTTTCTTGATGACCAAGTCACAGTACTAAACATAGCTTAGTACAAATTAGCAAAGCTTGAAAAATCATGCAACACATCTCTCCTGAGAAAGTGCCTGCAGAAATATCTGTGGACTGAAGGTGGGATCCAGTGATCCATCTGGTGCTCTAGGCATAACACCAAAGGCCAAGGGCAATGTTTTAAACTTTAAAAAAGAAAAAAATATACATATAATTGACAAAATTAACAAAGAAGCTTAAAAGCCAAAACTAATAACAGTCAACCATGGCTTAATTCAACTATGATGAGTGATCAGCAAATGTAATAGTGTAAGCCACAAAGACATATAAAATAATGTATTCCAGACTATGAAATCCACCCCCACCGCCCCACTGAAAAAACAACAACAACAACAACAACAAACAAACAAAAAAACCTTTCCAAAAGGTTTTACAGCACAAAGAATGATATTTAATGAGGCATGTGGTGTTAAATGCAGCTTCCAAAAAAAAAAAAAAAAAGAGTGCTTTGGACCTGTGAAAGTCTAACCTGTGTCCTGGCTAGGTTTTTCCTGCCCTTCCTTACTTTTGACATTGCTGACAATAGTTTACAGGAATAGCATATGCTAGCAGAATCAAGAAACTTAACCTTGGGCTGGGACTTTTGTAAGTCAGTTAGCTAATTTACTGATTAAATGTCATACATTTTCCCAACAAACATTCGTCTGACCAATGCAAAAGTGACCAAAAGCAAAGGTGATTTCTGGTTTAACACTTTCACAAAATTTTGTTCTTGATTTTTAATGCGCCTAACTTTAAATATATTGTTGTGGGATAATTTAGGAATTAGAGAGACTGAGGGGTTAAGGAGGATTTATTATTTAGGTGTATTGGCCTACTTGCCTTAATATTTAAAGGACTGGGTTTGGAATACAGAGTTGTCATTTTTAAAATATTTTGTGAGGCAGGGGGAGATTTGTAATAATACAGTATCTGACTGTTAACAGTGGTATCTAAAGAAAAAACACAGAACCATGTGAAAAATACTGGTCCTGGCATATTACTGCCTACATTCTTATAGAAAGACTTACTTAGCGGCCAGGCACAGGGGCTCACACCTATAATCCCAGCACTTTGGGAGGGCAAGGCGGGCAGATCACTTGAGGTCAGGAGTTCGAGACCAGCCTGGCCAACATAATGAAACCCCATCGCTACTAAAAATACAAAAATTAGCTGGGCGTGCGCCTATAATCCCAGCTACTCAGGAGGCTGAGGCATGAGAACTGCTTGAACCCCAGAGGAGAAGGTTGCACTGAGCCAAGATCTGCACTCCAGCCTGGGTGACAGAGCAAGAATCCATCTCAAAACAAACAAACAAACAAAAAACAGAAAGTCTTTTTTACCAAATCTTGGTAAATTTGTGGAGGGGGGGATTCATGTATACACACACACACACACACACACACACACACACACACACACGCGAAAGAAATAAAACTGTGAAATTAACATGCACCATTCCCTGCCTCTTTACCAATAATTGAAAAATGCTTTTGACCTTAGAATACCATGCTACTTGCAAATTAAACTATTTTAAGAGATTGAACAAGTAAAGATATTTGCACTACAGAATGAATGAACTATATTTAAGAGATTTGTATTCCAGCTCCAGATTAAATTCAAACCATGCTTACATGGGTTTTGACTGTAAGAAGGTTTTATACCTTTTTTAAGAGTGCACTTAAGGTTGGGGCGTGGTGGCTCATGCCTGTAATCCCAGCACTTTGGGAGGCCGAGGTGGGCAGATCACGAGGTCAGGAGTTCAAGACCAGCCTGGCCAACATGGTGAAACCCTGTCTCTACTAAAAATACAAAAAAATTAGCTGGGCATGGTGGCGCATGCCTGTAATCCCAGCTACTCAGGAGGCTAAGGCAGGAGAATTGCTTGAACCGGGACCTGGGAGGCGGAGGTTGCAGTGAGCCGAGATCGCACCATTGCACTTCAGCCTGGGCTACAGAGCGAGACTCCATCTCAAAAAAAAAAAAAAAAAAAAAAAAAAAAGTGCACTTAATTAAAGACCACAAAGACAGAAATACTGTACAGGAGCAACAGGAGAAAACATTTTTAACATGTTCTTGCCAATATTGACTTTGTTGGACTTCATCTAATTTGAACCAGAAGAATGATGTATCTATGAGAACACCAAAATTATTACTGAGAATTTTAGAAAGCCCTTGCCCAAACTGACAAATTAAATTAGAAGATAACTTTTCAGATCATGCTTAACTTGAAACTTAACAGAAGCATTCCTTTTTTTTTTTTTTGTAACTAGTCAAAGTAACATACCTCCCTGAAATGTGTGACAAATATAATCCCCAAAAGAAATCTCCTTCCGTGGTCCGGACCTTCTGATACTTTCTGAAACTTCACAGTTCTTCTCATTTTCCCCAGTTAATTGAAGCATTCTGATGCTTCGTCCTTGGAGGTCTTATTTCTTTAGATAAGACTGCTGTTGTCTAGTGTCTTCCGAGTTGTCTAGTGTATTGGAATCACATAAGACTATTTTGAAAGAGAATCCTGGATGCAAATTGAAATGGATACTAGATAAAGAATGATGTAATCCTGGAACCCCTGCGAACACTAAAAATACATGGGGAAATTCTGAACTCTGTTTATGAATAAATACTCCTCTATTAAGTGACAATCCCAGCAGTGACAGGGATATGTGACTCATGTACTTTTGTAGCATCTCACTACAATTAAAGGAAATCATTTCTTTCAAGAAATGGACACTATTCTCTACAAAGCGTGAGAATTTAAAATTTGCCCAAATTTTGGCATTTCATATTAGAATAAACTTTGTTTGGAGTGCTTTGCATGCTACCATATAAAATGGGTTTAGTGAAGAGCTTTTCCTGACAGCGACAAGTGGTTAATCAATTCCAATTGCTAATGACAGCAAAAAAATACACATAGCTTGCCACTTCCAATTGCTAATGACAGCAAAAAAAAAAAAAATACATATAGCTTGCCACGTTTGCTGCTTTAATCACAATTTATTAGTCTTTCTATTTCCTGAGAAATTTTAGTCTGGTTAGAATGCCCTTCATTTTTAAAGTTTGCTTTAAAATATTAAAGAAAATAATTATATACAAGTAATTATTTTGGCCAGTAGAAATGAAGTTTCTCAAAATACTCTTAGTAAGCCACTACCTATTTACTTCTTAAATAACAACTGCTACAAGATCTACTAACCTGCAAAAAAATAAAGCTGAAAATCCTCCACAAACTGATGCAGTCAACAGCATTTGCTACTTTAAGTGACAATTTTTCAAACTACCCACTTAAAATCAAAGTATAAATATAATCTGCCTTCTAGAAATACTATTCATGTGAATTACCTAGGAGGGATTTTTTTTAAAAAAATAGGAACAAATTCATGTACTTTTACCTGAAATTCCACCATAGATCTCTTCTGCTATCCTAGCTGCTTCTTTCCTATTTCCTTTGACGATATAGAAATGGGTTAGGAGAGCCAAAAAAACTTTAATTAAAAGCTTAAAGAAAAAAAAGGTAGCAAACATTGTAATAAAAATGTTTTTAAAGCCATAGAAAACAGGAGCATCTTCCATTTTGGCTTATGCTCTGTATAGGGTCCTAGGACTGTAAAATTTCACTGAGTTATAATTGGTATCATATGACATCTATTTTAAACCTTCTAGCACTCAGTGCTCCTGTTACCGAGAATTCGGTTTGTAGGTTCTAATCTAACTGATTTGGCGACTGCATGTGCTGACTCCACAGCAGTGTTAAATAAACTAAAGAAACTTCCTTCTAACCAGAAACATCCAATAGTTCTAGAACTACACAACTCAGTACTATCTAACCAATAAGATTCATATCCAAACATTTTATACTCCTAAACCCCTATTTTTCCTATTTTATGTCAGAAAGCAGGGTTAGAAAGATAGAAACTTCTCAGCTTCCATAGAAACAAAGCAAGTTATTTGACATACAAAAAAAGTGCAAATATGCTTTACGTTCTAAGTGGGAAGTACTACTCCCTGGGGCATTTCATGTTCTCTTAATTCTGAAGTTTATAGAGGATTAAGTCCAAATCTAAAATATGACCAGTTAAAAAAGACCATTTACCTGGTCGGGCGCGGTGGTTCACTCCTGTAATCCCAGCACTTTGGGAGGCTGAGGCAGGCGGATCACCTGAGGTCAGGAGTTTGAGACCAGCCTGGCCAACATGACGAAACCCCCCTCTCTACTGAAAGTACAAAAATTAGCCGGGCATGGTGGCAGGTGCCTGTAATCCCAGCTACTCAGGAGGCTGAGGCAGGAGAATTGCTTGAACCTGGGAGGCAGAGGTTGCAGTGAGCCAAGATCGCACCACTGCACTCCAGACTGGGTGACAAGAGCAAGATTCCATCTCAAAAAAAAAAGAAAAGGAAAAAAAAAAAATTTACTCTAAAGCTGTATGTATTTATTTATTTAGTTTTAAGATGGAGTCTTATTCTGTTGCCCAGGCTGGAGTGCAGTGGTGCGATCTCGGCTCACTGCAACCTCTACCTCCTGGGTTCAAGCAATTCTCCTGCCTCAGCCTCCCGAGAAGCTGGGATTACAGGCTTGCGTCACCATGCCTAGATAATTTTCGTATTTTTAGTAGAGACGAGGTTTCGCCATGTTGGCCAGGCTGGTCTCAAACCCCTGACCTCAGGTGATCCGCCCACCTTGGCCTCCCAAAGTGCTAGAATTACAGGCGTGAGCCACTGCACCTGGTCAAGCCTTTATTTAATAAAAGGCCTACCTTGGATGCCTCTCCAAGTAAAAGTGTCACACTAGAAGCATCAGACTACTTGCCATGGTAGTTCCATCTGGGATAAGGTCCCACGGCAAGGTTCCCTCCTGATCATTCACTTGCATTTCAAGCATTGGTAAAGGTGGTGCCCATTTCTGAAAAATGTGGGCTATCCTTGATCATGGAAAAGTCATAGTGAAATGGACAAAAGAGATGCCCTAGGTTCTGGATGAAGTACCCAAATATTTCATGAATCAACCTTCTCCAGCTGGGCAATTTTCTCTTATCAGCGGCAAACAGAAGTGAAATGGGTTTATTTTTAGTTTTCCTCATCACTCTAGGCCTCTGCCTTCATTCTTGGCTATGTTAGATTTTGTAAATTTCTAAAATCAATTGAAAAGACAAGCCAAAATATAGTTATACCAGCAGCCTAATAAATCTTAACGAATGCTTTATGCAAAAATATAGGAATTTCTCCTAGCATGCACGCAAATTAGAATGACTGCCTGGTTAAGAACTGTTTCACTACATTAAAAAGCTGACATGTAAGAATACAACTTTGAACCACAACATGCAGCTCATCGATTTCAGTGTATCAGAGCACTATAAAGACCTTGAGTTGTCTTAACTCTCAAGGAACGGATACTAACATAAGATTTACTTTACTGAGCTTATATTACCTGGTAGAATACCAGTGTATGAAAATACATGAATATAACTCTTTTAGTCCTTTTCATGTATCTCTTTCTTCAATTATACTCTAAGTACGCAATCATTTAGTCATGTCAGACCAGTAATGTATATTGTTCTATAACATTATTCAATCTTGTTTTGGTTTTTTCATTTAAAACATGGCTGTCCAATGTTTTACATGCCAAAAAAGTTGGCCATGAGAAGCTCAACTTTTTTAAGGTTCAAATGGATGTCTATACTATTTCCGAGAGACCATCTTTTTTTTTTTTTTTTTTTTTTTTAATTGAGACAGAGTCTCGTTCTGTTGCCCAGGCTGGAGTGCAGTGGATCTTAGCTCACTGCAAGCTCCGCCTCCCAGGTTCACACCATTCTCCTGCCTCAGCCTCCCAAGTAGCTGGGACTACAGGCGCCTGCCACCACGCCCGGCTAATTTTTTGTATTTTTAGTAGAGACAGGGTTTCACTGTGTTAGCCAGGATGGTCTCGATCTCCTGACCTTGTGATCCACCCGCCTCGGCCTACCAAAGTGCTGGGATTACAGGCATGAGCTACCACTCCCGGAAAGGCCATCTTTACTATATTTGAACATTACATTTGAGATGGGCATAAAAGGCTACTGATACACAAGGACATTTGATTCATGCTGTCTATCACGGATGAAATAATCAACAGCACCAAGGTTTCTCAGCCTCAGCACTATTGACATTTTGGGACAGCTACATCTGTTGTGGGGGATGGCCCAGAGCATTGTGGAATGCTTAGCAGCAACCCCGACCTCTACTCACTTGATGCCAATGCCCCACCCCCATCTAGTAGTAACAACCAGACATTGCCGGATGTCCCCTGGGAAACAAAATTGTCCCCCCAAACCCCAGTTGAGAACCACTGAGCCATACCCAAATAGAAATGATAAAGGATAAAGTAAAATCAATTCCCCCAAGTACTATAGGCTACAAATCAAATTCTACATAGAACTTTTTCATAATTTTATATTAAAAAATCCAGCCACAGGATATAATTTAACATCTAGCCACATTCATTTGGGAATGCAGAGATGGATAAAGAGGCTTTAAAAATACTTCACAAAAGTAAACACAGACCTATACTACCCTGACTTTGCCAAAAATAAGTTTTGGCGTAAGATAAATCAAAACATAAACATAGGTGACTGCTTTCCACTGCTTTCCACAAAAGGGGTGGGAGAAACTAAATCAGGGATATCCAATCTTTTGGCTTCCCTGGGCCACATTGGAAGAATTGTCTTGGGCCACACATAAAATACACTAACAGCAGATCACGAGGTCAGGAGTTCAAGATCAACCTGGCCAAAATGGTGAAACCCCGTCTCTACTAAAAATACTAAAGTTAGCCTGTGTGGTGGTGGGTGCCTGTAATCCCAGCTACTCAGGAGGTTGAGGCAGGAGAACCATTTGAACCCGGGGCAGCCTGGGCAACAAGAGTGAAACTCTGTCTCATAAATAAATAAATAAATAAATAAATAAATAAATAAATAAATGAAAATACACTAACAATAGCTGATGAGCTGAAAAAAAAAAAGAAAAAAGAAAATCACAAGTCTCATAATGTTTTAAGAAAGTTTACAAATTTGTGTTGGGCAAAGTAGAAAGCATAATTATGTAGCTCACATACGCAATACAGTTTGTAGATATTTTCCTTTGTCTCACATGATAACGCTAGGGCAGTGAAAAACAAGGGCTTATTTGGGTAAGGAAACAAAGGCACAATTGAACTTGCTATTCCATGAGTAAGAGAGAGAAGATATTCTAGAAACAAAAAATGACAGAGTAATTCATCGCCCAAAGGGTATTTCTTGTTTTACTAATAGACCAAGCAACACATCCAAATTGCATTGGAAAAGAATGTGTCGGGGGCAGGGATAGCCTGTTCCACTAGTAAATAACAGTCTGGTCATAAAATAAGACAAACTCAGAAAATTAGCAAAATGTCATTCTGGTCTTTATTTTTGGACATGTAGCATGTTTTAACAAATCAGTTTTTCATAGGCAACCTTTTGAAACATCAAAAGAAATACAATATAGTTTTCACAAATTCCTCATCACTGTAAATTCACTTTAAAATCAACGTAAGTAGCAGGGTAGAGCAATGTGTTTCCACATACCGACCAGTGCAACACTGACAGTTACAATTAAGGTATCCAGGAAGGCTGAAAATCAAGATTTACGTAAAACAAATTTACTTCCGTTTGTTAAAAGTAGTAATTTGCAAATTACATGTCTTACAAGCAAAGGCAACTAACTTTAGATCTTATTTCCATCTCAAATAAATGACAATTTAAGAATTAAATGACAATTTTAAAAAATCAAGCAAAAATATAAGGAAAAAATGGTGGCGTGCGTCTAAAACCTGTTGAATAGAATAATAGCCAAATATTATAGTTTCTCACTTTACAATGAATATTGGCACTGTTTATTTCATGTTTATATGTGAGTTTTTATGCATAAAAATCCCAGTAAGACTGAATGGTTTAGATCAGTCCATTTTTCTCCAACAAAAGTACCCCTAACTTCTAGATTTCAAAAACTGCACTCTTGCTTTTGCATTTTAGTACAAACAAAACACAAATATATTTCTTTTATATCAGTGCAACCAGGTAATAGGCATGTTATTTTTTAAAAAGTAACAAATTTTGTGAATGTTGTCGTTTTTAAAAATCCTATACAGTATCACAACACTGTCAGAATCTATGTAGTGCACCCACAAGTGCCTCACTGTTTTGAATTCACAGTCCTTTTCTCACAAAAACCTTAAGAGTTCAAAGAATTGATAATACACACCATGTGGATAATTTGGGGTTAAAAAACCCATGGCTCTGGGCAACAACAATTACAGTTAATACGATCCAACAACAAAGACTGTTGCTAAAATTTTCAACTCGGTTTGCTATAAATAAAACATTCTGAAGTAAAGCTTTTTGCACACTGACAATACTTATCAGACATCAGCGAGGCCACAGTGAAGGGGAGTGACTTACATTAAAAGGACAGGGTAGCAGCTGGTTTTGGGATGGCACACCTCATACATTCCGCTCAGAAAACACGAAGGCATTTATAGAAAACTCAAATATGCACTGAAAAATGTGGAGGGTTTCTCTGTACTATCAACAGTGATATCGGTCCCCAGTATTGAAAAAGCAAAAAATATCTTCATAAACACAACTGAAGATGAAGGCTCTACCTAGGAGAATGCATACAACAGGTACTAGTAGTGTGTTGGTGATTTTTTTCCCGGCATTAACTGGCATGAGCATTTTTGGCATGTTGGATATTTATCTCATATCAACAATGATTATGATGAAGTAAGCCATTTGAATGGTAAACAGAGAGTGAATGCACCCCTGGTCCTTAATGGCGGGAAACATGTAGTTCAACATTCTGCACAGAGCAGGGGTTCAAAATGTGCTGGTTACTAATGGACTATCTTACTCAAGGAACCTGTTAATTATATGTAACACCTACTGAGTGAACCTAATAAATGTTTAAAGATGTGATTTAGATTTCTAATAAACGTATATGAACATGATATAAAACAGTTCATATAATTGTTATAGTTCCCTAAAGAAAACTTGTAAACATCTGGTGAGTGTCTAATGGTGTAACATTAAAAACTGGCCAAAAAATGCCCAGAAAACGTTTGGCCCTTCAGCACCCAAAGCTCTCAAAATATAATGTTAAAACATCTCTGCTACAGGGATTTCAGTAGTCTGAAAAATTTCATACCTGAGTGGCTTAAATGTTCTCTCCTAAATTTTAAATAAGTGCAAGAAGTTTCTACACTCAGGAATTGCATAACTTTTTAATCTTTCCTCAACAGAAAATATTGAATGATATAGAGGTAGCATAACTTACTAAATTAACTCTAAAAAAACCAAAACCCCCCAAAAGCAAGGTTATTTTCCATAGTCTTAATAGAACTATTAGAAATGTTGAAAATCTTACAATCTAGGCTTTCTTCTACCTGGTTTTAGATATCTCACTATTCTCACCCTCTCTTTTACTGTGAGAATAGTTATTAGTCCAGGCACCCTGTGGCCCAGTGGCATCTACTGCAACATCAATGATAGAATCTGGAGTCATCCATCTCAAGAAAACGAGGAAGAGGAAGCTGAAAACTGCCAACAAAGCAAAGATGTAGCCTGTTACTGGGCCGCAGTGAGAAATAAGTCTGTCCAGTCGTTTGTCCATTGGCAACACAGCTTCCATTGATACCCGGTCATATACCTAGAGGGAGAGAAGGCAAGTGTGAGCACTTTCACCCATCACCCCATCACCTGTCCCATGATAAACAATGACCGGATCCTGCAGGAACATTTTATAAACAAACGCAAACAAAAGTTGCTTGTGTTTTGTTGCTGTCATAGTAATGATATCCTTAATGAACTTAATTACAATAATCATTGCCATTTGATTCAAAACTTACTGGGTACTTATTCTGGGCAAGACACCAGGCTAGAGGCTGTGTGATACAAAGAATAAGCCACAGTTCCTCTCCCCTAGGGAGTCACCATCAATTTTAGCCAACTACTAGAATTCCAAAGTCCCGCAAAGTCTGAACAGCTTTTGGGGTCACCACTGTAGGGTCAATATTTAATTCAGCAGTACTGAAGCAGGATTTGCCTTTGAAGATTCCTTGACTAAGCTGAGATGCTCTCACCGGCATCTGGCAGACATCAACCACGAGCAGAGAGCTACAATCTAGCATACTTCTGGGAACACAGAGGCTCCTCTTTCAACAGCCACATGAGGCCGTACATGTTGCTGAGCATGGATGGTGAGGACATACAGAAGCATTCCATGGATTTCAAATAAAAGAAGATAAAGAGATGGGGGAAATTTCAGCAGATACTATAGGTCAAACGTTGACAAATGAAATAACGTTTTTTGCTGAGCAAGTAGGTGGCATGCTTTTTAAACACTGCCAAGTACTAAGCTCTAAAATCTCAAAAAACAAAGATCTTTAAACATACTTGTTCAGAACACATCAAATGGGCCAACATTCATATTTTGTAATTTGAGTATTACTTCTGTTTATTCTCATATATCAGACCTGTAAACCGTCTCCTTTTGAACTCAAGAAAGTTATAACATGCGGTGCATGTTGTACAGGTCAACAGCCCTTGAAAGGTACGGCATGTTTTCATCCAGCTCTTTTACCCTGAGGACGTCCTGAATACAAACATTTTAATAAGAATTACATTGAGAATTATGCTGAGACTGGTGAATTGCAATTTAAAAAGTATGTTTACAACATGAACTCCAAATTCATTTCATGATCTATTTTCTAAATAGCACAGTTAAACTAAGAAGGAGGAATTGAAATGAATTAAAATGTCGTAGGGTTAAAAGAGTAACTACAAACTGACTTTTTGTCCAGCTTTATTTCAGGTCAATTAATCTACTTATAGTTTTAAGTGATAAAATAACAATTTACTACTATGAAGAGAATGTTAGCAATGACAATCGATTATAGGCAAGGATTTACTTTTTTCTAAAAGTGTACTATAAATTACCATAGAAGTAAAAAAATACAGATGCTGTACTATTACTTTAAGTATAACTAAAAGAAAAATGTGGTTACCAAAAAAATCCCAATTAACCCCTTTAATATATACTGACAAACCGTCACCATAGTTCTTTCCTTGTTAACTTATTACGTACAGTGGCTCAGGCTTCTGAGGTTTATATGATGTCAATCAAGAAGGTCAAGTCGCAACTTACAGTGCCGTGGTTCTCAAAGGGAGTGGAGATCAGGATGGTATCATCAAAATAACCTGTCTAACCAAATATCCCTGCCAATTATATCCCCAATTCTATCTCTGCTCCTAAAGGATAACATTGGAATATAGGGAGTGGTTGGGGAGGCAGGGGGACATCAAGATGGAGTAGAGAGAGTCTGAAAAGGCTGCCCAGGGACTCTGACATGCACTCCTCAACAGGTAAGCACTACACTCCAACTTTCCATGTTTCATATGGGGGAGATAGTACAAGACTTGTAGAAGGTCAGAATGTCTCAAAATGCTTCAGTCAAAAATGTTTGACTGTTGCAAATATCTCAGGTTTCAATGGAAAACGTGTAAGACAATTTTTAGAGATAAGTTTTTAGAACTTCCATTCAAATGAGTTCATCTTATACACTGGAATCCATCATTCAAACCAAGTAAGAAAGCCTTACAGTAAAGAGCTATTCTCCTCAGCTCCAACTTGCTATCTACTCTAGGTTAAAAACTCATTGCTCCACTGAATATCACGTTGGTAGCATTAGTCTAAACTACTACCTTCTCCATGTTCCACCTGGTTATCTTTCTGGTTCACAATTTCTACATACTAAGAAGCTGAGTTGTTTCTGTTCAGCTTGTTACATGGTAATAAGAGGCATGAAGCAGAGAACATCATGAAAAGGATGTAAAGGATGAAACTGAGAATAAAAGCAGTCCCTAATTCAAATTCAGGAAGCATTTCCCACAACTGTAATCTCCTACCTAAGGGTGTTAATCTATTTCCTATACCCGTCAATTCTCTGTTGCTGCTTTTCATTTGTGATTTTTCCCACTTTTGTCACGTACAGTTTGAATTCTAACTTACTATGTTCTCAATCAGCCCAAAGATGCAAAAATCCTTTCCCTGGAGAAAATCACATTAGTTAGCAAAAGGACTACAAGAGGTTTAGGAAGTAGCCTGAATAAAATATTCACAAGTTATAAAGTTGCTGCATCAGCAAAACCATGCATTTCCTAATAGAGTTGTTTGCTTTAGAATTATCAACAGCTTCAAGAAAATATCTAAGAGTAGATTTAACACTCATCTTGTCTCTATTCATTGTGACTTTCAGAACATTTTGTAACTTCTTTATGCCCATTTTAATGACGGGGCCAGACTGTATTACTGCTATTTTCAAATGTCAAACGCAATAACTTGACTAGATACTTAGCCCACTAAGTGTACCAAAATCTGTTTCTTTTCATCTGGAAGAGGTTTCATCAACTTAAGCAATAGAACAGAAATGGTAAACGTCTATGTAAGAAAAAGCAAATGTGTATGTGAAACATCAAGTAAGAGTTCAGACACAATCTTTTCTCACCATGTGACATACCTTTTCAGTTCTTTCCGCAACATTCCTCCAGGTGTAGAAAGTCTTTACTATGTTATGGATGTTTTCTGGAGCCAGCAATGTCCCTGACTTCAGTTGCAAAACAGCCTTTTCCAATCCTTCACACAAAGATTTTACTGAAGGCTCACATAAAATAATAAGGTCTTCTGGAAGCACCTCAGGAATTCCACCAACTCTGGTACTTACAATCTTAAAAAGAAAGAAAGAACGCATGCTCCACCATAATCATGCCCTCAGCAAGATCAACAAAACCAGTTAAAACATTATTATGAAATGTGTCTCATTATTTTTCAAAATATACAGAAATCCCAACCATGAATGCCCTCAAAGCTTTTTACCTGTAAACCACAACTGGCTGCTTCCACGATCGCCATGCAGAATGCTTCAGTAAGGGAGGTATTAAGAAAAATATGTCCTTGAACTAAGACATCTCTAACATCCTTGTGTTCTAAAGCTCCCAAAAGACGCACCCTGATTTTTCAAATGAGAGGGGAAGAAAGAAGGCAGTGAAAACTCATGCTACAAAAGAAACTTAATTTATAAACCAAGTCTGCTATTTATATGACACTTAAATTCTTATTGCTGCTAATGTTCTCCACCTCAAAAGATTAGTATCACTAAACACTGATGTAATAGAAACAGCCTTATAAAGCAGTTGGGTTAAAACTCATACAGTGAACATTATTTCTAACTTCTGTTACACATACCAAACTTTATCTTCTCCAAAACTAGTTTGTATGTAATAATATGAATAAGCTTTGATAATTAAAATGTTAAAGTGCCATTTCTAAACAGGAAAATGGCCCTTTTATTAAAATTGACGCTTTACATGTACATGCCTTGTGTTGTGTGGTTATTGAGGAAGAGACCTGTCCAAATCTGTATGTGCAGAGCAATTTACATGATTTGAGCCCTATTACTTAAATCACTATACAGTATGGCCTGGAAATCTGCAAACGCTTCCAGTTAAAGCAGTTGTTTTTTGTGCCTTTCATGGTGCCTCCAACAATGGCCCCCCAAAGTCAAATAATATTGGGCTAATGGAAAAAATAAAATTGTGAATTCTTCAACTAGGTTTCCTATTTTATATAAAAATTTTGAAAAGTCCTTGCATTAGATTTATATCAATTATATGTATACCAATTACATGTAGGAGAAGCAACACACCTAAGGTAGGCATGCAGTTAAAACCAAATAGAGATAATTGACAACTTCTCCCTCAAGACAACATGAAATTCATCAATACCTGTCATGCAGCTGGTATCTTTCCCGAACTTCTTCCAAAATGATTCTCTTTGGTCCCTCTCCTCCAATTATGAAATTTAAATCTGGATATTTCTGACAGAGTTCAGGTATTATACCACTAAGCAAATCGATCCCTGAAAATATAAATTTGAATGTTGGAGATATTAATATTTAAACTTAAAAAAAATTCACCAGAACTACTGAGAAATCCACTCATTTTGAAAAGTATTAGCTACGCACTCCATAAAGGAGAGAAACTCTCTTAAACCTTTCCCAGGAGAGTGGAATTGTTCGCAAACTGGCAGTGGTCCCCCAAGAGTTACAATTCTTGAAGATGTAGACCTTGACATGCATTACCTTCCACACACCCAAAATATGGCCTCTTCTGTTCCATCTCAACAGACTATTCTTTAAGTTATTCATTTGTGTTTACACATTGCATACTTCTAAAAAGGGTAAATTTAAGGTGGTTAAGGTTTGAGTTCATTTTCTCCAGAGCAGGCAGCTGATTGGAGATCTGGGTCTTGTCTCAGCTTTTTTACCAGCAAGCCCGTTGATCGTGGGAAAGTTTTATGATCTATAAAGATTCCTATGTACCTAAAGTTTCTTTCAGCTATAAGATTCTATCAGTCTGTGATTCCACCTACTGCCATAGGAAAAGGCTAAGCAACGAAATCTAACTGCTGCCTCCACTTTGTTTAAAACGTGGCTGGTACAGAGAATTTTGCAGTGAACACTACATTATTAGCAAAATTTAAGTTCAAACCAGCTATAGCCCACTTTCCTGGAATGGGGGTAAATGAAGGCGGCAGGGCATGAACTGTTAGATCACTACAGTCCGTAGAACAAAAGGATGCATCTTGGTTCCTTTCTTCTCCAAAATGATTTTCTTATAATATATAAACACAATCTCAGGTAATAGAAAACAATAAATTGTGCCCTATTAGTCTGAAAAAGTGAGTGGCTATCCAAAGTCACAACAATGTCAACAGTATTTGAGAATCTAGTTCACTGTTCACTAACAATTACAAATCGTACATATTCAAAAGTAAATATAAAACAATCCACCTAGAGCTAAGTTTACTAATTTTAAAAATGCACACACACATAAGAATTGTATTTCTTACATTAATCTTCCACCCCAAATAGGCAGATCAGTTATAAAATAGATGACAGGAGAAATGACATATATATATGACATATATATACACATATATATGACATATATATACACATATATATGACATATATATACACACACATATATATAGGGTCATTTTTATTAAATAATACAAAGTAGAATTCATTAACTAAACTCTGCTAGTACTTTCACACTATTATTATATGTATCAAAAATTCCCACACAGCTTTTCTGAATATGAAGGCTTCTCATTAAAATCATAGCTATCTTTGTTTCATGTCTACTACCAAATCACTCAATTAGATTTCTAGATAAACCAGAAGGTAGTTTAATGACTTTTAACATTTAGTCATCTACAATTCCTTCAATCCATTTTCTTCCTCACCCTTTTCTTTCTCATACAAGGTTAAGAGCCCATTCTTCAAACAAATAAAAAACAACATAGAGCAATAGTCATAAATGATAATAGCTAACAGGAACTGAGTGCCTGCTGTGACAGGCAATATACTTTAAATTCATTATGTCATTTACTCCTGACAACTATCTCATAAGAAATGGAACTGATTACTATTACCAGCGATCTATATTCTTATTCTAAGAATAAAGGCTTTTCCCCACCACTATAAAAAATTTATTCTGGAGCCTCTAAGAAGGGTATAACACAATGGAACCTAGAGACTTTCGACTGCCATGTGAACACAAAACAGACGATGAAAATCTCTGATTCAAACTGCTTTTAAAGCTCAGTCTAACAATATTTTTAAGAACCTTCTGATCTATACCTAGGATATGAGTGGCTGGGCATGGTAGAGGAAGAGGAGACCTTAGCTCAAGAAAAGCTGGACTCACGTGTGTCATCTCTGTTACTTACTGTGTAACCTGGGTGAGTTACTTACCCTCTCTGAGACTCAATTTCATGTAGATAACATCTACCCTACAGTTGTTGGGAGGGTCAAATGAGGTATTATACCACGAACAGGCTTTATCAACTGCAGAATACAAATGTAGGTTGTCATTACCACTACAGAAGGAAGCGGGCGAGCGTGCCTACACATGCACAGAGTGCTGGTAAATCCTGACTGAGAGCAAAACAGACTTGGAAGAGGAGGCTCAGGAAGAAGGCAGCCAAAAAGCCTGGATAGGGAAAACTTTGATTTATCCTCTCTCTCATTTAAGACATTCTAGTGGGACTTTGATATCTGGTCCAATAAACTCCTGAGGAAATTAATTTGTTAATAAGGAATGGACCATTAATAGAACTACTCATTCTTGGGCTACAGGTATGGCTGTTCCTTCTAAGAATGTTACTTTCTGCAGGGTGCCTGGCATCTGGAGAGGGTTTGATAAATATCTGTTCAGTTACTGAATTGAGTACAGGAAAGGCCATACCATCACTCCACTGGTGGTTAGCTCAGCTGGTTAAAATATCACGTTAGAGAAGGAAAGGTAACAGGTTTAATCTTTGTATGGGTAGTTAATTTTGCTGACCCTTGATCACACATGTGTCATACTCTTTCTTAGCTAGCTATCTCAAGAAGATATGCTATTTGGTTAAAAAATAAATTAGGTACATTTCCTAAGTTACAAAAAACACATCCCTAATGTCCCAAGAGGAATTCAGAATACAGAATACAGAACCAGTCGGTTCACACGTCCCTGATTAAAGAATGAAAGCATGTCATTGCCTTCAAACCAGAAAAGGAAGTTCAGGCCAAGTTTCCTTGCCAACCTCCACTTAAATGGACTGCTGGGTCAATCGAGGTTCTCCATTCCAAACGTAAACTGACCAAGGCCCACATCTAGATTTTAGGCCACTCCCTAGCACGCTGGCACACCACTGAGCTTAGTGCTTATCAAGAAACAGTTGTGTTTGTTCACACATCTGTTTGATGTCAGTTGTACTTGTCATCGTGTTGAGTAATTTAATTCAATATCACATAAACTGATAAAAAGAGTTTCTACAAAAACTAAGCTGAACAGTTTGAAAAATCCAATAAAGGAAAGTCACAGAAAAAAGTTCTTGGCAGATGAGGGGTGTCCTAAACTGCTGTATAAAACTGAAAACAAATTAAAATTCCTGAAGCATATCAGTTCATATGCCTTTAAGTTCTGACCCCACTCAAAAGAAACTCAAAGTAGCAATGGTAGATTATGTTTTGCGAAAGGGAGTGTACCAGATGCAGCTGAAACCAGTGGCCCAGCACTCAAAACTGGCAGTCCTACATCAAACTACTGGCAACTCAGTGTGTATTAATATTTTGAGTTAAATTCAAATATTAAATATTTAAGGGGGTATGTATTTATGTATTTTTTTTTAATGATTCCCTACTATAAATGACACTTTTGATTAGTGGACAGGTTTTCAAATAGCACTCAGAAGACACTGTTTTTTATAACCAGACTGTGTCAGACTTTTAGTAAACAAGCCTCCACACATTCAACTGCAGTGTCCATTAAGTGCTGTAGAGGTACAAAAAACAGCCTCCTTGGCCAGGCGCAGTGGCCCATGCCTGTAATCCCAGCATTTTGGGAGGCCGAGGCAGGCGGATCACGAGGTCAGGAGTTTGAGACCAGCCTGGCCAACACAGTGAAACCCTGTCTCTACTAAAAATACAAAAAATTAGCTGGGCATGGTGGTGGGCGCCTGTAATCCCAGCTACTTGGGAGGATAAAGCAGGAGAATCGCTTGAACCTGGGAGGCAGAGGTTGCAGTGAGCCGAGATTGCACCACTGCGCTCCAGCCCAGGGGGTGACAGTGCGAGACTCCATCTCAAAAACAAAACCCAAAAAACCTCCTTGATAATAGTGGATAGTTACAAACTAGGCTAATAGTTTATAGGAACTATCACTGAACCCTTCCGAGGTTCCCAATGTTGCTTAAATTACACAAATGAAAAAAACTGAGACTTAGAGATGTTAAGCAACTTGTCCTCAATCACACAGCAGGACAGACCCATCATCTGATCCCGGGACATCTAATCCCCTTTTCTTCATCACTTACCTGCCAATATGTTATTAATGTCTTATACATGATGAAATGAAACAAGCAAGCTACAATACAGTAATGTGCAGAGCAAGCCCACTCACTGATTTTCAGTATATGTACGTACACATAAAAAAGACAGGAAAGCTATAAATCAAAATATTCATTAGGGTATCTCTGAATAATACAGTTACCGCTGATTTTAGTTTTCATCTTTGTGCTTTTCTTAGTTTCCAAAATATCTGCAATGAAAAGACATTACTTTGGCAATCAGAAGAAAAAAGCCATCTGTGACCTCTGCCCTTTACTTCTTTTTTTTTTTTTTTTTTTTTTTTGAGATGGAGTCTCGTTCTGTCACCCAGGCTGGAGTGCAGTGGCACGATCTCGGCTCACTGCAAACTCCGCCTCCTGGGTTCACACCATTCTCCTGCCTCAGCCTCCCAAGTAGCTGGGACTACAAGTGCCCGCCACCGCACCCTGCTAATTTTTTGTGTTTTTAGTAGAGACAGGGTTTCACCATGTTAGCCAGGATGTTCTCAGTCTCCTGACCTCGTGATCCGCCCACCTCAGCCTCCCAAAGTGCTGGGATTACAGGCGTGAGCCACCATGCCCGGCCTGCCCTTTACTTCTTTACCACATGTGCAGGGCTGTTTTTATTTTTTTTATTATTTTTTTTATTTTTTTTGAGGCGGAGTCTCGCTCTGTCACCCAGGCTGGAGTGCAGTGGCCGGATCTCAGCTCACTGCAAGCTCCGCCTCCCGGGTTCACGCCATTCTCCGGCCTCAGCCTCCCGAGTAGCTGGGACTACAGGCGCCCGCCACCTCGCCCGGCTAGTTTTTTTTTTGTATTTCTTAATAGAGACGGGGTTTCACCGTGTTAGCCAGGATGGTCTCGATCTCCTGACCTCGTGATCCGCCCATCTCGGCCTCCCAAAGTGCTGGGATTACAGGCTTGAGCCACCGCGCCCGGCCGGCTGTTTTTATTTTTAAAAAGACCTGAAATGTAACAGCATCAGGTTATTGTTCTTATTTTTAGTAACCATTAAAACATCAAAGGTTGGGGGACAGCATTCACCACCATCCTGAAAAGTCTCTCTTCTTGGATATATAAACCAATATTAGAACTTTCTTTGCTATAATTTATAGCATTATAAAACCATAAAACAAAATGAAAAGCCAAACAATCATTACATACAAGTATTCAACAGCTTTCTACAGGGAAAAAACTCTACAATGCAATTATAGCTATCATTTCATTACCTTTTCTGTAAACAAGTCTGCTGACAACAACAATAGTTATACTATCATGCCTTCTAAATGGGTCTGGAGTGAAGTCAGTAGGATCTACAGCATTAGGAATGACGGATACTATTTCAGGATTCAGTGCTGCTCTTAGTACAGTATTTTCCTTACTAGTATAAGACACACAAATGATGTGGTTTGTATCACAAAGAGACACGGTTAGAAGCTTGTTTGTAAGCACCGAGCTGACATCAGCAAATCCAAAAAGGGAATGATCCGTGAAGACTGTCTGAAGCCCCATTGTCTTGGCGTGGAAGAGAGCATCATGGGCCATGGCAGAAAAAGAACTATGTGAATGGATTATCGTGACTCTCTCCCGAACGAATATGTACCTGAGCAATGGCAGACTGTGAAAGAGGGTCGTGGCTGTAGACTGGTTGTACATGACTTTCAGAGGCAAGTAATAGACTTTGAGGCCATTAGTGAGGTAACGGATGCCTTTTCGATTTCCATAAGCATGGGTGACAATTATAACCTTATGCCCTCTTTCAATCAGGCACTGTGAGAGCTGGTAAATGTGGCTTTCCACGCCTCCCATATTTGGGTAGAAAAAGTCAGATACCATGCATATATTATGGGCATGGGTTCTACATGTGGAAAGACTTCCAGGGCTAACCCGAGAGGGTGTAGCTGAGGCACGGTGGCCATCCCCAGCTGCTCCTCTACAGGCCATACTGAGATGGTTTAGGCATCAGTTCTTAGAGCAACCCAGTTAAGAGATGTGTCCTCTATTACCTGAAAAAGAGTAAAACAGGATCTCAGCTCAGAAACAAAACACATTCCTATTACAAATCCAGATACAGATACTGTTTTAATGTTAATGTAAATTTGTTAGCTTTTCCCCAGAATTAAAAACAAAGCATATCATCAATTTACTCATTTGACGTTTACTTGCTTGGCATTTACATACAACAAAACTAGGTTCTACAATGTCTTAATTTCGTCCTAAAAACACTGCTACATGTGTAACTTTAAATAGTAAGTTTGTTACACCACAGCATATCATGGTCCCCAACAAACCAGTCTCTTCCAATAATTAAGTATATACAAACACATCCATACACACAGGTTTACATATTTCCCCTTTACTCTTACACTTTACCAGCTTCTATTAATACTTATTAAATGGCCACTATACATCAGCCACTACATGCTAAGAGTCTTCTATATCTTATTGCAGCCTCTCCAAAACTCCATGAGTTATCAACTCCATCTTAAAAATGGAAAGTCTAAAGCTTAAAGGGGTTAAGAAATTTGTTCAGTTACTCAGTGCTTAGAGGTAACACAATGTAGCAGTCTGTTTCATTAGTGGTCATGTCTCCTGGTATTTATGCCCTTCTATAGTATAGTCCCTTTCCCTTGCATTTGGACCTGGTTTAGCCCATAGGAGGTAGTGAAAGTCATGTGCAAATTTTTGGCCTCAGCCTAAAAAAGGTGTGGTGGTTTCCAAGCTGTGGTGGTTTTCACTTGTGCACTCTTAGATATCCTAAGCCAACATGTAAGAAATCCATCTACTGTGCTAGAGGGGCAAGGGAAGAGATGACAATATGGAGAAAGAAGAGCTCTGAGACTACATGGAAAGAGCCAGAGGCCCAGTCATCCAGCCAACTTACCAGCTAAATGCAGCCTCCTAGTGACCACTGGCAAGACCAACAGAACCACCCAGCTGAGCCTAGCTCACTGCAGTATCATGAAAAATAACAAAATGGCTGTTGTTTTACATCATTAAGTCTTGGGGTGGTTCGGTAAAAAATAACAGACAACTAAAACAGGCCAGGATTCAAACTCAGTTATACCGGTCCACTGCCTGTTTTTGTAAAGTTTTATAGGATCATAGGTGTGCCCATTCATTTATGTGAATGGCTACTTTTGTGCTACAAGAGCAGAGTAGTTGCAACAGAGACCATATGACCCACAGAGTTGAAAATATTTACCATCTGGTCCTCTACAAAAGTTTGCCAACCCCTGCTGTAGAGCTTAGTCACTAATTCAATTAATCTCATAAAGTTTTGCTAGTATTACCTGTGTGGTTTACACTAAAACACACCTGGAGCTCTAACTATCTTTTTGAGAGCACCTTTTCCAAATGTCACCAGAGCACATGCTGCAAACAATCCACATGTTCTCCTTCCTTATTCAAAAAGGGTGATTATTTAGGCCGGGTGTGGTGGCTCACGCCTGTAATCCTAGCACTTTGGGAGGCCGAGGTGGGTGGATCACCTGAGGTCAGGAGTTCAAGACCAGCCTGGCCAATATGACGAAACCCCATCTCTATTAAAAATACAAAAATTAGCTGGGCATGGTGGTGCCTGCCTGTGGTCCTAGCTACTCGGGAGGCTGAGGCAGGAGAATCGCTTGAACCTGGGAGGTGGAGATTGCAGTGAGCCGAGATCACACCACTGCACTCCAGCCGGGTAACAGAGCGAGACTCCGTCTCAAACAAAACAAAACAAAACAAAAACACAAAAACCAAAGAGGGTGATTATCTAACTGCCCCCTTCACTTTTTAAACTTTTCTTTCAGTTATGCAGGCCTTTCAAACTCAATGAGTGTCCCTCCCTTCAGTGTGGTGTCTAAAGATAAAGGCTAAAACTAGAGATGGGCTGTATCTGGGACCATTTTCTCCATTTAAAGTGAGAAATGTTTATCTCAGGGGTCCCCTAAAGCCTTATTAATGTGAAACGCCCACTCAATATTTAGTACTATTATACATTCTTAGATATCTAAAGCTAAAAAGAATCTTGGATATCTAGTCAAAATCTTCCTCAGCTTTACAAATAAGATTTCCAAGGCTCCAGAAAACACAACTATACAACGAGAAACCATCCTAAAGCTCCGAGTTTCCGGTTTCACCTGCAAACTCAGAAAATGCCAATTAACTGTATGTGCAAAGGCCTGTCTATTCTAACAAATTCATCTACTTTTTTTTTTTTTTTTTTTTTTTGAGAGGGAGTCTCATCTGTTGCCCAGGCTAGTGTGTAGTGGAGCAATCTCCGCTCACTGCAGCCTCTGCCTCTCGAGTTCAAGCGATTCTCCCACTTCAGCCTCCCGAGTAGCTGGAATTACAGGTGCACACCACAACGCCCAGCTAATTTTTGTATTTTTAATAGAGACGGGGTTTCATCATGTTGGCCAGGCTGGTCTCGAACCCCTGACCTCAGGTGATCCACCAGCCTCGGTCTCCCAAAGTGCTGGGATTACAGGTGTGAGCCACCGTGCCTGGCCTCATCTACATTTTAAATACACTCTCAGAAAGACTCCAGAAGTGTTTGTTGACCTGAATTTACTAATTAAGATTCAATATTACCAAATATCGAAATTCCCCAAGTTTGTACTTTTAGGTGGCTTAACTAACATTTTCTTACTGTGGTCACCTAAACCCGAACTTACAGTTCTACCAGTTTTAAAAGATGAACGATAGCAAAAGCAGTGAGTAATGAACCAAATATCATTTAAAATTTTGTCCTCAGCCTGCAACGTTCTGTGAGGAGTCTGCCCACTTCCACCAGGTTTTCACTCCAAACATCTCTGACATAAAAGTTCAATATGCTGCACAATCGCAAAATCTTAGCTTTTAAAGCCGAAATGAGGCTTGGAGCTCTAGTGAATACCTCTCTCGCTTTATAAATGAGAAGCCAGACAAGTTGAGTGATTTGTCCAAGGTTCCCACCCAGCCACTTAAAGTGGCAAAGAAGACCTTACCGTAAAATTCTCGACCACGGCCAACGAGTCCCGGGCAATCATTAGCGGTAGCGGTTCCTTAAGAACCTTAGGGAGACCTGGCAAGAGTTGTGGGTCAAGAGAATGGTACTTCCACCGACAATTCCTGGGCACTGTCTGAGCTTCACTCCCTGATTCCCTGAGAGGTCGCCGGGGAAACGCTCGGGCCAAGGAGGGGATGACCCTGCTCAGACAGCGACCCCGCTGGGTTCATGGCGGGGACTGGCCAGGCCCAAAGAGAGAAGGAAAACAGCCAGAGAGTGGACGTGGGTCTCAGGCCCGGGGTTCCGAAGACCCCAGTTCCTCGACCCACCCGCCTGAGCCAAGGAGCCGTCCTAAACGCACTCTCAGACCCAACCTACTCTGGAGACCCTCCGACCCAACTTCCGGGCTTCGAGCCGGGTTGGCTTCAACCCCTCCACCACCCGCCACGAGCCCACGGGCGCAGAACAGCCCCATCCAAAAGCGGCCCAGAGCGCTAGAGACGGGCGGCGAGACGCGTACTCACCGGTTAGTTCCATGGCCGCCAGTGTCCGGACCTCCCGCGGCTACAGCCTGAGTCCCTCCCTGCTGTCCCTCAGCACCAATCTAGGCGTCCGCGCCCAAGGGCCGCGCCCCCTAGGTAACCAATCACAAAGAGGCGCTGAGGTCACGTCCGAGAGCGACGCTCTGTCGTCCCCACCCTTAAGCGCGGGCTGCAACGTCAGCGCGCGCCTGCGCCCGTCTCCTAGAAGCGGCCGTCGGTAGGGTGGGTTCCCCACCCTGGTTTCCTGGTTACAGCGTCTCTATTCTGGACGCCAGTTCACTCCCCGCTTGCTGCTGATTGGAGAGACCTTTTGTTTGTAATCAGCTGTGCCAGGGCAGAACCGTGCCCGTTCTTACCGCTCTGGGACGTTTGCCAGATGTAGCAAATAAAAATACACAAAAAGTCGAAACAGATGAAACTATGAAGTTTCAATTTCAAATAAAGCACAAATGATGTTTAATACAAGCATGTACCAAATACTGGGGATTTCACTACACAATTATTCGTTTTTTATCTGACATGTAAATTTAACTAGACATCTTGTTATTTATATGGCAACTCTACACTCTGGGGGAAACATACGTGGTCTGATCTGAAATACCAACTTCCACTCGAACTGGTTCAACTAGTTATGATGGTACTTGACCAGGAAGCTAAAGAATCAGTGAGAGTGGTGTGATGGTCATCCATGCATCACAGCTGGTACTTGGAGTCCCCCATCCCTGCCATACGTGCGTTTTCGAGAACAAATTCCTTTCTGAGCACTATCACCGCCACCATTACTGGCACCCATTTTATTAAGCTTAGTGTAAGCCTATTCATCCCTGAAAATGTCAGCTCCTTTCTGATGCTTTTCCCAAGCCTCTAGAGAACGAAATACTCTCACTTTTTAGTGTTAATAGTACTTTGGCCATGTGCTGGTATAACATTTATCAGATGATATTCAAGTTGTTTGCTGATTGCATTCTCCCTCCTCACCCTGATCCTTGATTACTTGTCTCTTGAGATCTCACATGGACTTCTTTCTGAAAACTGGAAATTGTATTTGCTTGTTAAATGTCTGCCTTCCCTGCCAGATAGTAAGCTGAGGCAGGATCTGTTCTTGGTAATGGATGTTCAGTAAGTTTTAGTTTAATACATGAATTTCTTTACCCAATGTCAGCACGCTCCCTGACACATATTAGATGCCCAATAAAACGTATTGAAAGTATTTCATGGAGTGTACCTTATGCAAATTACAGTGCAATAACATCATTGAAAGAGCATTTTAGTTGTGGGATTTGAATCGAATGAATGAGTTGATGAGTAAGGCAAGAGTAGCAATAGATACTTTGCCCTGTGTTGATATTGATGAAGCATGGGAGAATTACAAGGATGAAGACTCAAGGACACTTAATTAAGCTTTATAATTTGTAGTTGGTTTCACAGATAACAGCGACACTACCAGATAGGTACAGCATTGCTTTGGTCTCCTTTTCATTTTTGTAATAGGTTTTAAGACAAAGAGGGGGGTAGAAATCCTGGAAGGTATAAATGAGGGTTAAGCCTCGTTTATTGAGCCCCTGGTTTGCCCCTGCCATAGTTCTGATCACAATCCACACTTGAAATTCCACCGTGAATCTTTTTTCAAAATATAACAAATATTTCTTATTTTTATCATCAAACGTTTACTGAGTGTCTGCTCTGTAAAAGGCCTTGTGGGGAATACAAGGAATATTAAGCATAGTCCCTGTGTTTCAACAGCTTTTTATTTTTTCTAGCTTTTCCTATACATGTTATCAATAGTCAAAAGAAATCCACTTTTCTTAAAAGGTTCTTTGTGTTTCAAATATAGAATAGGCTGACCTTTATAAATAGATATTAATAGAGGCACAGTGTTGCTGAGTATCTGTGGGGAAGGGTGTTGAGGAGCCTGCAGGCTGTTCCAACAAAGTCTGAAAACATTGAACATTTATTTAAAGCTCCAGCTTCTGTGCTAGGCACTGAGCATTAAAAGGTAAATAAATCATGATTCCAACTCCCAAGGGTTCACAGTCTCACCTGGGTACATGACTTCATTTATAGTCAGTTAAATCTTAAGTAAAGGTCTCCATTTAAGGCTATATTCTAAAAAGTGAAAAGAAATTTTTAGAAGCAAGATTAAGATATAAATCTGGAGATGATTGTAATTATAGTGTCCTGCCTAAATATATGGTCTCAAGGTATGTCCTGAGAAAATTTTCTCAGGAACCACTAAAATTAGACTAAGATACTTACATGCATTATCTTATGATTGCACTTAATAAAATATGAGGGCAATTGGTACCAGTTTTAGTATTAAATGACCTGAGATGATGAAGATGTAAAATAAATGTAGATACCATCTTCCCTTGAAATTCAGTTTTTCGTAACTTCATATGTAAATTAGCTCTTTGGGATAATTTTGGAGTGGGAAGGCAACAAATATGTCTTGAGAGCCTACTATCTGTGTACAAAGCACGATGCAGAGAAAACCTGGCACGAGCTTTACTTGCAAGGAACCAAGATGGAGTTAAGGCATATGTAAATGTCTATGATAAAAAGCAGGAAGTGATAAATGCCATAAGATAAATATAAGAAAGATACTGGGAGTTCAAAGGGAAAGAGTATTTCTAGCTGCCAGCATTTAGCTAGAAGAATAAGTAGATGGAGTCGTGCAACTCTTGGGAACACGATAATTCCAAGAACAACATGAATGAGGTACAGACAGGCGCTGTCCAGCAAACACTGCTTTGTGATGACAAAGGAAAAGAGAAGGGAAAGTGGGCAGATAGAAGAAGAGTGGCATTTTCAATGCAGGTTAGAGCAAACTAGTGGAAGATCTTACTAAGGAAAACGGGCTTGATGTTGAGGTGGACTTCCAGCCAAGATCACATTTTCAATTGGTATTTTGAGACTCCTAACTCCCGATTCTGCTTCAAATAGAACAATAAGTGATACAATATAAACGAGAAAATTTAATGTTTTAGCTGTGATTTAAACAAGAAGATAAACATTTCCATGTAACAGAAACAGAACAAATATGCAAAATGATGATCAGGAACAAAGTCACATAGGTCCTGGATTCTGTATGTGGCAGCAGGAAGATGTGAACCAGGGTTCAGCCCCTGTAGAATAATAGACTAGCAGGGTTCCGTGTGTGGCTTGATATAGGAACCAGTTTTGTGAGAGACTGTTACAATGGTGACCTTCAATAAACCAGTATTCCATATTGGCAACCTTGTCTAATCCTCTCCCACATTGGCTCTGGGTTTGGGCATGTGACTGGAATGGCCAAAGAGACATTAGTAAATGAGATACCACAGATGCTTAATAAGTGTATATTTACTGGGATACGTCTTGTTGGAACCTTTCCTCTTGAAAGCCAATGGCTATGCTGTGAAGCTCAGACAAGACATTGAATAATGGCAAGTCACATGGAGAGAAGCCCTGAAGAATGAGAGGTCATCTTGGGCATTCCAGCAGTAAGTGAGTTCCCAACTTAATATAACCGCTGGAATGACTTCAGCCTATACTATGTGGAACGAAAGAACCACTTAGCTCATCCTAACTAACCCACATAATTATGAGAAATAATAAATCATTATTTTCTCAAAACACGAAGTTTTTGGGTGACTTGTTATATAGCAATAGATAACCAAGCCTCGTTGCTTAACTATCTCCCCTACTTGTGAAGAGACATTGAAAGAATTTTTTGCCAACAGTCTGGGGATATAACTTTGCTAACAGAACTGAGCCAAGCAACATAATTTGCAATTTTCCACTATCACTGTTAGTCTGGGGGATATAAGCACACACACACACACACACACACACACACACACACACACACACACGGGGAGAGGAGAGAGAGAGTAAGAGAGAGTGAGAGTAAGAGAGTGAGAGCGAGAGAGAGAGAGAGAGAGAGCTCTCAAGATTGGTTTATAAACCAAAATTCAAAAACAATGGAAGACATATAATACTAAGAAAGACAACACACAAATGTAACAATGGAAGAAGAATTCACTCTAGACGCAATTCAAATAATTTTTGAAATTACATTTTTTAAAAGAATAAGAATTTGGAAATAAAAACATGCAGAAATTCAACACCAGTGGATATAAAAGAATCAATTACATACCTCGAACATGAAGATGTTACTAGCATTTTAAAAACTCGTTATATTGATAAACTTTAGGCGACACACTGTTGAAACAAAGGTTAGTGTGGTGCGAAAGAGTAACTAAGGCAGTTACTTCTTTTTGATGCAGAATATAGAGGTGAAATGTCAAACCACAATCAAAGCTTTGTCCTAGGAAGATTGTTCCAAGAACTGGAGAAAAGGAAGGTGAAAGAGTGGCACAGCTGGAGAAGAGACCAATTAGGCTGTTTCAGTAGTCCGGAAGCCTCCTTGCAATTTAAAGTAGGGTCTGTAGATCAACAACAGCAACTGGGAGCTAGTCAGAAATGCAGACCCTCAGGTTCTCCAGACCTGCTGAATCAGAATCTGCAATTTAACAAGGTCTGGAATGATTAGTACGTACATTATAGCTTAAGAAACCAGCTCTAGACTAGAGGCAATGAGGACCCGATGTTTTCTCGTGGCAATAAAAAACAAAAAAGAGAGAGACAAGGAAAATCACAGGATATTGGGATTTGTTTGAGCAGTGTCCTCCTTTTTGTTTTAGCACCCTTTTTTGAAGACCATCCTCCAGTAGCCTCCTAAGGAAGAGTGCATGGGAGATGGGGGGATTTTCTAAGAACTTGGATGTCTGAAAATTTATTTTTCAGCCCTCCAATTTTATTGATAGTTTGGGTGCCAAATAGTAGGCCGGAAATTATTTTCCTTCAGAAGTTTAGCAGCATTGCTCTAGCCTGCTAGCTTTTGGTGTTGCTATTGAGAAGTGTAATGTCATTCTGATTCCTGGCCCTTTGTTTGAAATTATCATAATTTTTCTTTACTCTGGAAACTTACATATTATCTCTTATTCTCCTGTGTCCTGAAATGTCATCATTTTGTGCCTTGGTATAGGCATAGTTTCACCTTTTGGACTAGGGACTCAGGGAGCCTTTTCGCTTGCCAACTCATGTACTTCGAAATTCTCTTGAATTTTTAAATTGTCGATTACATCTCCTATTGTGTCTCTTCTCATTTCCTGTAACTTCAGTTATTCTGATGTTAGTCCTTCTTATCTTTTCACTTTTAATTTCTTATTTATTCTACTTCCTAGGAAATTTCTTCAACTCTGTCTTCCTTTTTTTCTATTGAATTTTTAATTTATTATAATAGTTTTAGTTTCCTAGGGCTCTATTATGTCCTCTGACATTTTCTTTTTTAATAACACCTTCATTTTATTTATTAGTTGCATTGTCTCACCTTCTTCCCTCACCCCCTGGCTATTAATGATTTGAAGTTTTCTTCTGTTTCATCCAAATTGCTTTTTTCTGTGTGTTTTACTCTCTGTCTTTCATGTTAGAAATTTTCTCTGGATGTCTGGGAATTCATGGCTGCTTGCTCATATTTAAAATAAAGGGACAAAGGAGCTGATCTGAGGTCTGAGCCCAGGAATGGGGCTTGTTGACCTGATTGGGCTGTTCCATTGATAGTCCCTCCCCCAGCTAATTTTAGTTGTTTTTAGGTCTTTTCTCTTAGGCTGGTAAGATTCCCCCCAGAGAAACACTTTTCAAGTACAGATCCAACTGCCTGAATTGTAGTTGCACCTAGTATGTACGCATTCACTTAACCCTCTTGTTAGTTCAGCACCCTGCCCTCATGGATGTCAGGCATCCCCCATTCTGGATGCTATCTCTTTTACCATAGCCAAATGACTAATAATCCATCTTTTGCCTGGGCTTGGAAGGAGCAGTCACTCCACCACAGGGAATGTGGGAGAAGATTTGGGATCAAACTGTTTCTTATACAGATTTTTGGACTGAACCTCATTTTAGCACTCCTCTCATCCTTCCCACTTCTAGAGGTGCTTGGGACACCCACTTCTGAGCCTTTTGGGAACTCATCTTTCCCAACTTTTGGCTTAAATTATGTTTTTTTCAGGTTGGCCAAATCATTTACAACTTATCTGCGTGCTTTTCAGCTTTCAGAACATTGTTGTTTCTGTTGACTTTATCATTCACCCTGTCCTTGTGGGCTTACACTTTAAAAAAAAAAAAAAAAAAAAATCCCAGGCCGGGCGCATTGGCTCACGCCTGTAATCCCAGCACTTTGGGAGGCCGAGGTGGGAGGATCACAAGGTCAGGAGATCAAGACCATCCTGGCTAACATAGTGAAACCCCGTCTCTACTAAAAATGCAAAAATTAGCTGGGCATGGGGGCCTGTAGCCTGTAATCCCAGCTACTCAGGAGGCTGAGGCAGGAGAGTCACTTGAACCTGGGAGGTGGAGGTTGCAGTGAGCCGAGATTGTGCCACTGCACTCTAGCCTGGGTGACAGAGCGAGATTCCGTCTCCAAAAAAAACTAAAAAAAAAAAAAATCCCCTAACTCTTTAGGAGTATTTACTTTACCCAGGGCATTGGAAAAAAGAGAGAAAACAAACAAAAAACAAACAAACAAACAAAACTAACGTGTTTATGCGCTATCTCTATTTAGAGTCCACGCCAGCAACACTAACATTTTAGAGATATACCACGAACATAACTAGAACCCATCAATAAATATATCCATGACTTTATTTAAATTGTGGAAAGCTGAAATTTAAATCATTGTAAATTTTTAGCTTCATTGGGTTACACACTACACAATGAAATAAGGTGAGGTCAGATGATTCCAACAATCGATCAAGGCCAGGTAACAGTGTCATTTTTTTATAGGGGTTCAAGAAGCAGTCTAATTCATTATATTTAATGTTCATTGATGACACGTGATAAAATAAGAAGTATTTTTACACAAAGGGTTGGCTAACTTTTTCTGTAATGGACCAAAGAGTAAATATTTTCAGCATTGCAAGCCATACAGTCTCTGTCCCCAAATACCCAATTCTGCTGTTGTAGAGTAAAAGTAGCCATAGACAACACATCAACAAATGAGCATAACTGTGTTCCAATAAAGCAGTATTTACCAAAACAACAGGCAATGAGCTGAAATTGGCCTATGGGCCATTGCTTACTGACCACTGTTTCAGAACAAACAATATCAGTGATAAAATTACCAAAGACAGACTTTCTTTCACTAAGCCATTAACAAGGGTCAAATAACAGAATTTTTTTGCTCATTTTCACTTCATAAATATTTTGAGAATAGATTAAATTGCTTTCTAGAGTTGCAACATCTGAATAATTCAGACATGCATATAATCTAGCTGAGTTTGAAAAACATGAGTTATGTAAAATTACTCTTCACTTTTTAAAGAGATAATTTCATTCGCTCGTCACAAAATCAATGTAATAATTTATTATTTATTAAACAGTTATTTATTGAGTACCTAACATATGCAAGACATTGTTCTCACACTGAGGATTAAGACTAAATTAGACAAAGTCCAGCTCTTGCTAACCAAATCTATTAAGCTCACAATTTTCACTGAACTATGGCTTTTTTTAAGGGCCTTAAAACGTAATGTTTGTATAATTTCCTTTATCAAGTCTCTCAGACAGTATTTTAATCTTCATTCAACTCTGATCATCGTGCTGCCTAATCTGTTTCCATCTCTAAAGGGCCTCCTGCCACACCGTTTTAGTCACAGATTTATGATGTGTGCTGTCACATTAATAATTCTCTGGCCCTGTGGTATAATCAGGGACATCATGCATTGCTGGCATTTATTGTGTTTGCTTAAAGCTCTTGGAGTTTCTCACATACTTTTATTTTGCAACAAGTTGAGAATTTTCAACTCATGTTCCAGGGCTGTTAGTATGACAAATATTTCCATGCAATGTCTAGTGAACTCTAATAAAGCAACAGGCCAGTTACCCCACCTCCGCCCTCAAGGACCAGACCCATCCTGACCCAGCCTCAGGGATCCAAGTGCAGATCTTGATGGTAATTGGAAATTAAGGAGGAAGCAGAGGGAGGGGTTTTAGAAGCACAAAGCCAGACCACATTGAGTTTTGGCTTAGCTTAGAATTCCTTATGATAATCTCCATCTAAATGGCAATTATGAAGCCAGAGGCATTTCGAGCCAAAACATGGTTTGAGTTGGTTTTAGGACAGATCCAAGGATCCAGTATAAGCCAAGAACATCTCAGAGGTCCCAAGCTTCTGGGATTTGCTCAGTCTCCCTTCTTTCCTTCAGAATAATTCCTTTGAGTTATAAGATACATTGTATTGTTCAATTTTTTAACTCTAATGAAATTATCAATTCTGAGATTTAGGGAAATAAGATTATCATTTACATTTGACAGATGAGAAACCTGAGGCTTGATGACATTGTTCAGGCTTACAATGTGTTTAGGTGGCAGAGTCTGTCCTTAAATTCATGTCTTTTCTCCTCAGTGATTCATCCCCTCTTTTTGCCAGTCGAGGATAAGCAAAGTAACTCCTTTAATTGTGTGGTATCGTTGAATTGTCTTCTGCACCAAATCTCAAAGGAATTTAACCAAATATCATGGAGAAGTGGGGAGTGGTAGAGACTGAATGAAAAGGCAAAGCAAAGAGTCGAATGCTGAGTATGTTTCCAAAAACTAAGTTATGTGCAAGCATTTTCAGAAGCCTGATTAAAAATACAGTAAAATGAGAAGGAAGAAGCCTGTTGACATCAAGGTCATAAAGTGAGAGCAAGAAGAACAGTGGCAGAAGAGGAGTGACTGGGTTGGCACCAGTAAATGACAAGAGCAATGACAATGGCAGCACAGTGGGGACTGGTTCCAAGGCCAGGTGAAGGTTAGCTCGTGTCCCCAGGGCAGGGACTGAGAGTTAAAGCCAGGGAAGCATCAAAGGACCTAGAGCCCCAGGCTTCGGAGAATTTCAGTGAATGAAGGGAGAATTCAGGAACTGCTTAGGAACCCTGGCAGAGGAAGGGTAGGGATTTAGGCCAGGATCAAACAATGCCACTACCATGGGCTACATTTGTTTACTATTCCTTTGTTTATCATTGTCTTTCTCCTTTTGATTGTACTGTTCCAGGGTGTTCTGGCCTGAGAAACCTGGGTTACACAAATTTGATCAGGACACAGTTTCCAGTCATAATGAGGTTACAGTATGGTGGGGAGATAAACAGAAACACAGCTATTTACACAAATGTGTTGTAAGTACCATAATGGGTTGTGTGTGTCTATATACATATCTATCTATGCAAGATACTATGCAGGGATTAATTTTAAGTTATTTAATACATAACTTAACTCTGCTAATGCTGCTAAATTCCCTCTGTTATGGCAAAATTTCAATGAAGTCTATGTCACCAACAAATTAGATGTAGGAGTACTTTGAGGAAAAAGGCTTTATGTGGCCGGGTGTGCTGGTTCATGCCTGTAATCCTAGCACTTTGGGAGGCCGAGGAGGGTGGATCACAAGGTCAAGAGTTCGAGACCATCCTGGCCAACATGGTGAAACCCTGTCTCTACTAAAAATACAAAAATTAGCTGGGCGTGGTGGCGTGCATCTGTAGACCCAGGTACTCGGGAGGCTGAGGCAGGAGAATCACTTGAACCCGGGAGGCAGAGGTTGGAGTGAGCCGAGATCACACCACTGCACTCCAGCCTGGCGACAGAGTGAGACTCCGTTTAAAAAAAAACAAAAACAAAAACAAAAACACAATGCGATAGCTGTAGAACAGAGAGAAGAACTGTGTTGCCATGAGAGTTGGGATGTCCATGACACTGAGATTTGAGTAAGTGCAGAAACTTGGAGCCAGAGGTGGCCAGAAGAAATGCAAACTCTCAAAGAGGTCAAGGGCATGGGATGGGGATCAGGTCAAGTTCCATTTAATCTCAAAGCACAGAGTGACTCGCAGTGGATTCTTGGGTCGCATTTGCTTAGCCTCATTTAGAATCTTAACCTTTCTGAGAGCTATTCCCTTGGTTTCCCAAAACTGAGGTTCAGTGTTTGTGTGTCTCCCTGCACCTTCCACTTCGAAATTCCTTTCTTTCTTTAAAACACTTTTCCTTTAGCATAAATATAGAGTGGAAACATATTAAATAACATAAAATTCTATGGCTTGAATAATGGTGTTTATTTTCTTTAAATACACTTAAATATGAAACATCAGATGGTAGTTCATTAAACTGGAAGACTATAAGCTGGACAGTAATCAGAAAGTCAGTACTGATCATACAAATCAAATTCTGCATAAGAAAGAATCAGAATAATTCACAAGAGTTGCGATTAGCAAAGGACTCAGAGACTACAGTTTTCCTCATCTGCTCTGAGTAATCAATCACATGGCACTTGCCATTCCATGACCAGCACACCTTTCTCATTCACCAAAAATCAAAAACAAAAACAAGACTAAACAAAAGGATGACATGGGTCCCCTCTTCTCCATTCCTCGGTGTGCAGAGGCATCTGCAGCTAGAAGACATCCATGAACCAGGGACTCCTTAGCTGTGAATGGAAGGTTGGTCTGGATTCACTGTGGTGCTGTGTAAAACGAATTTTTTTTTAACACCTGGGAAAAAAACAGTGACAGCAACTTGGCAAAGCAGCATGCTGTTAAAAATGACAGGGATAGGGAACTTGGAACACTGAATCAAGGATTCTCTCGGCTGTGGGGCCCTTGGGCAGCCCTTTTCTCCTTTGGAAAGCGGCAATGCTTTGCACACGCTGTTTTGCCATTTGCACATGGTCTGGTATGAAAGGGGCATCTGTCCTCACAGCTGTTGCCAAAGAAAATAAAGATGAGAATTCAGAATCAATGACTGGATTCAAAAGAATAACTGTGTTCTGATTTGATTAAGTTTTCAGAGGCAGTTTTTCAGACATATATTTAAAATGTCAGTATAAAATCCTGCATGGTTATCCCACATGGATTCAAAATCTATTAAAGTGAATCAGTAACCTCCAAGTGTTCTATTCATGAATAAATTCCTTGCTATATAAATCCAATGATATTCCCTCCATTAAAGAAAAAAAACAAACATATATTGACATATACAATGAGAGACCGAACTAAAGAGGTTGATGATCTGAAACCTCCCCTTCCTAAAATATTATTATTAAGCAATATCCTAATAATTGCTTAAATTTTACCAACTTCATTGTTGTTTAAGAGCTCTAAACCCAGGCCAGGTGCAGTGGCTCACGCCTGTAATCCCAACACTTTGGGAGGCCGAGGCAGGTGGATCATGAGGTCAGGAGATCGAGACCATCCTGGCCAACATAGTGAAACCCCGTCTCTACTGAAATACAAAAATTAGCTGGGCGTGGTGGCATGTGCCTGTAATCCCAGCTACTCAGGAGGCTGAGGCAGGAGAACCCCTTGAACCAGACAGTTGGAGGTTGCCGTGAGCCCAGATTACGCCACTGCACTCCAGCCTGGAGACAGAGCGAGACTCTGTAAAAAACAAACAAACAAACAAAACACTCTAAACCCATAATAACAGGCAGGATTTTCTTAATTTCATGATTAATCATCACTCTGTATACCCTTGCTTATTCCTTAGCTGCCAAACCTCTGTTCTATTATCCAAAAGGGACTTAGGCACTAAAGGGAAAAATTAGCTTACTAAAGAATCCCACCAAATTAAAATGGCATTTACATTAAATGTCATGAGTAAAGGCAAGACAACTCAAGGCATTTACCTGCAGGTGTCTGGGTGAAACAGCTTGTGCTTCTGGCAGCAGGTCTCCAGACTTTCTTTGCACTCAAAGCAACTGCAGTTTTTGGGGTGCTGGATTAGATCTTTGGGACACGGTGTTTTACAGACACACTCGCAACGATCCTCATCAAACGTCATGTGTGGTCCACAGAGAGCTGGTTCCTGGAGATGAGGGTGGTCTAAAGAGGAACAGAAACGTATTGGTCAGATAGTTGTAGCGTGGATAATTGGATCACCAAAGTTGATTGTATATTTTACGTCATCCGTGAGTAACTTGGATTCACCCAATCTCCTTCCTATAGATTTATACCCCTATTTTTTTTTACAAGGTGAGGAAGATTAGCCTCTGATTTCACAATACAAACACAGGTTTGTGTGTTTTCTTAGGTTTGTGATTTTTAAAATATCATAAGCTGAATGTTTTTGATAAAATATTTTTAGAGATTTCTATGTTGATGACTTGTTTAAAATGCAAACTTCCACAACCAAGTATTAGTAATAAAATATAGGATGTCTAAGGGGTTATGAGTCTAGCTGTCTCCATTTTTTGGTGGAGATTAAAAGGAGAGACATACAAAATAATTGGTGTTGTAGAAATACACCTCAGACATTCCAGACCAGGGGTAGCAATAGTAATGCATGTTCTCACTGCAGATCATAACACTAGTATAAAAGATATAACAGCAACAATCAACTTTGATTCCACCAACATCTGCTGGAAGATACATTCAGGTAAAGGGGAGGGTCTGAGAAGTTTTTGACATACTCGGCTGACAGATATTTCTTCTAGAAGGTGTATAAAACAATTGAATAGCTACTACTTCAAATCCATTTCTGATTAACAAGTTGAAATTCATTGCAAAATAAATGGAAGAGACAGAAACTTTGGAAGAACTTGACTCTGTCCCTTTAGCATTTTTGAAGGTTTTGGAGGGACATACATGTTTAGTAGTTTTCTCCCCAAACCTGCTTCTCTCCCAGTTTGCCTCATTTAGGGAATGGTGACATTATTCTTGACTCGCCTGCTCTGGTAAGTCTGAGCATCATGTCCACTCAGTTCTGATTCTCTAAATTTGTTCTTTATTTTCCATCCCCCTGCCACTGCCACAATTCAGTCTGTACTTTGTGTTTCTTGTGAAGATGGCTGTCGCTCTGTCGCTCATCTTGCCACCACAAGCTTTATCCCTCCAACCTATTCTTCACACGATTAACAAATGCAAACCAAATCACTTCATTCCACTGCTTTGAATGCATTAAAAGTTTCCCTTCTCACAATAAAAACCAATTTTCCCACCAGGACATACAAGGCCCTCCATGAACTGGACCATAATAACCTCACAGACTCATCTTCTGTTTCTCGCTCTCATATATCCTGTGTGTTCCATTTACACCAAATGACAGCACTTTCTGTTGCCCTGATATTCCAGTGCCTCCCAGTCCCATGCCTTTGGCCTTGTCTTTCCTTCTGCCATCCATTTTCCCTGACATCTTTCCCAATGTCTGCAGGTTTAGCTAAGTGTCCTTATCCTGTGCATATTTCCGTCCGATTCTTTCTTGCACTGATTACATTTGTCTGTTTACTTGTACATTTCCCCCATTAAGTAAAATGTCCTGAAGGGGAAAGAGCAGGTCTCATCGTTCTGTTATAAAATAGGCACTCGATGGATGTTTGTTGGGTTTATCTGGTGTAATAAAAGGGTCCTGAAGCAGGCTTATGTATGGAGGTTCTGAGAATCTCATCCAGCATTCCAAGACATTGGGTTAAACCATCTGTTCTTGCCAATATCTGACTTTAATGACATATCAAAATGACAATCTCGTGTGGTTCAACTTTATAGTTTAAACTGTTCTCTAATGGATGATGTTTGAGAATGGGTGCTGGAAGGCTAAATCTGAGAAGTCCCCATTTTGAACTTTGTGAAGAGGAAAAATGTGAGCTTTGTAAGTCACACGCCAGAGAGGCAGATGTCGCTTTGGGGCAAGACAAGAATAACTTGTTAAAGGACAAAGAGGCTCTTTAAAAATTCTCAGTGATCACTAGGTGGCAGCAGAAGTTCACTAAGAATACTTCAGACAGGCCCAAGGCCACTATTGGACAGGGTGGTTTAGGGAAACACAATCCACAAGGTGCTTGCAGAACTTCAGCAGGCTGTTAGGCAGACGCTGTGCTCATGTCCTCATAGCCAAGTTAAAAGGAACAAAAACTGGATGCAAGAGAACTGGTGGTGAAACAGCAAGTAGCTGAGGGTGATATCCTGAAGTATTATGTATTGATTTCCATCCCTAGGGAGTTTGACGATATGTTCTGTTCTCAGCTTCGTTCCTTCTACCATTTTTATCAATAAACTGATAGAATTTTTCAAAATAAATTCTTGAAATTGTGGCTGTCTTCAAGAAGGAAGAGATATATTAAGTATTTTAAAATACAGAATTGGGACCTCCTCGATTTATTCTTTTTTTTTTTTTTTTTTTTGGATTGTTTGTTTTAACAATTTAGAGCAATGACCTGAATCTAACAAGATGCAATTAAATTAGACTTGGATTCACTAACCTAAATGTGCTCATCTGGGCAAGAGAAGTCATTGTAGAAAAGGCAGTTGGCTTAACAGTCACATGTATGGAAAAAAAGTATAGTGAGCAGTAAGCTCAGTAAATGCCATCAATTTGATGGGGCCACTGGAGAAAAGAATGTGAACTTGGTCCACATTGGGGACTTATGGGAGATGAGAATGAGAAACAATTGTGATCCAGTCCACCCTGCGCCTCTCGCTTACCTCATTGCTACAACTTCCCAAAAGGTTTCCTGCCTCTTTCCCTGCCCCGAGTCAACGCATCCTCTTCTACACTGTTGCTGGTATGATTTTGTTGAAATTCTAATGGGTACTGTCACTCTCCTGCTTGAGCCAGTTCTGTGGTTTCCCTTTGTCCTTAGTATCACATCCAAGCTCCCACGCAAGAATTACAAGGTCCTTCTGCTTTGTCCCTGTGAGCCTGTCCAGCTTCTTCTCTCACATCTAACCAACCCCTTCCCCATTATGTCCCCACCCGTTATATCCCCACCATGCTGAACTTTTTCCAGTATATTCTTTCACCTCCAGCCCTGAGTGCTCAGATCCCCCCTGCTTAGAGTAGCACTTCTCTTCTTCCCTATTCCTCTTTCCACCCTCTACACACGTGTACTGGCTGAGTGCCTTCCCAAGAATTATCTCCAGCAGAAATCAGCTGCCTCACCTAAGGCTACATCCCCTCTCCAAGGCAGCCAATGAACGGTCTACAGGGTTCAGCCTCTTCACCTAGATTTGAGACTTACCTCCACAGGGGTTCCCAGCTTCAACTTCCCGTTGGCTTAGGCTGATGCCTCTTAGCAACAGCATTGTGGTCAGCTGCCTCTCTCTTTACTCTTTAATGCCTTGTGCCTGCCTACAAACCTCCTCCATATAAAACTGTCTCAGAGGTTTTGTGCCAGGAAATCCTCAGCTAGAGCCTTTAAGTTCTAAATATATTGCCCTTCCCACAGTAACTTTCTTTCTCTCTCTCTTTTCTTCTTTCTTTCTTTCTCTCTCTCTCTTTTTTTCTTTTTTTTTTTTTTTTGGAGGCACAGTCTCGCTCTGCCACCCAGGCCCGAGTGTGGTGGCATGATCTCGGCTCACTGCAACCTCTGCCTCCCAGGTTCAAGAGATTCTCATGCCTCAGCCTCCTAAGTAGCTGGGACTATAGGCGCACATCACCACGCCCAGCTGTTTTTTTTGTTTGTTTGTTTGTTTGTTTGTTTTTGTTTTTTTTTTTAAGTAGTAGAGATGGGATTTTGCCATGCTGGCCAGGCTAGTTTTCAAACTCCCAACCTCAAGTGATCCTCCCGTCTCGGCCTCCCAAAGTGCTAGGATAACTGGCATGAGCCACCATTCCCGGCCAACCCCACAATAATTTTCTAACACTATTAAAACATGAGTCACATGGAGAAAGAATTAGATTTGTTTTACATGGCTCTATAGGGTAAAACCTGAACTAATGAGTTGATGCTCTTGAGCTGGGCTGTCCAACAAGGTAGCTATGGGCCATATGTGACTATTGGGCATGAAATAGAGAGTCTAAATTGAGATGTGCTGTAAGTGTACAAACACACTGGATTTCAAAGACTTAGCACAAAGAATGTAGGCTAGCGCATAAATTTTTTTACATTGATTGCATGTTGAAATGATAGTATATTGGATAGATTGGATTAAATAAAATATATTAAGATAAATTTCACCTGTTTCTTTTTACCTTTTTAATATGAGTAATGTAAAATGTAAATTACATATATGACTCTTATTGTATTCCATTGGGCAGTCTGGTCTGTTCTAGAGAGAGATTTCAGTTCAGTATAACAACAGGAGTGTGTCCACCCCTTGGTGCTGCCCCATTGGATGGCGAGTCTCCAAATAACTGATGTATGTTCTGGTAGAGGATGGCTGAACACTTGGTGGGAAGGGTGTAAAGAACATTCAAGATCAGCATGGGCATTTAAACTACATAAATATTAAATTTCCTCACATGCTCTGGGTCAAGCTTTCGTGAAAACATTTAGAAGGAAGCTGAGAGGCAGAAGAATGGAGAGTAGGTTGCTATTTACAGTTTTTAGGACAGATTTCTTAGAGTTTAGCCCTTACTGTTCTTGCTTGTAGATTATAGTGTAAAACAAGCAAGGGTAAAACTGCATGACTACTTGTGATTTTTTTTTTTTTTTGGTGGAACCATGTGAAGCTCTCTGGAAAATAAATTAAAATGCATTCATTTTCAAGCAAATGTTCATCACCCAAAGTCACAGAATTACGGATTATGAGCTATGACAATTGACTATATCTCATTTTGCTCCCAACTCCCCTTAGACCAATAGCCATATTTTGCTTTTGCTTTGCCTTAATTCCAGAAAAAGTTTTCTCTTATTCCCCATTTATTTTTTCAAATTACTGGCATGTTTTCGTATGATGCAATTGATAGAAACCAAGTCCAAAATTACTTTATGTTCCTGTGAGACTTTCATACAAATAAATTAGTAAACTGCAGTTGACTAGTATTTAGTTCTGAAGCAGCTTTCATTCAAGTTTAACATCCCCTTTCAATTTCAATGCTTCAGGATGCTCCAGTAACTCTGGGCTTTTCTTTGAGATTAGAAAGCAGAGTGATGCATTGATGGACTTACTATATGATTATGGTACAGAGGGTTCTGGAATCTGACCACTTCTATCACTCTCAGCTGTGTGACCTTGAGGAAATTACTTGATATCTTGGTGTGTCCATTTTGTAATTGTAAAAAAGAAATAACAATAGCATATTATAGGGTTGTTGTGAGAATTAAATGGGCTAAAACATATAAAAGATTTACAACATTGCCTGGTCATACTAAGTACTCAATAATGTTCACTGCTATTGTTACTACTTTTATTATTACTGTTATTATTTTACTACTACTATCATTACCTTCTGTTCCAGCAAGTGGATTCTCCTCCTGTAAAACACATTTACATTTGTTGCTATCCCATAGCATGTCAATAGGACAGAGTTTCTTGGAATGGGAACAGCTAGGAAAAGAAAACAATGAACCAGATTTAAAAGCTTTCAAGCATAATCAAAACTTTGGAACATTAAATCAATTCCTGATAGAGAATAGTTAAGATTTTTAAAATTTATTTTTTGCTTTTTATTCTCAGTTTAGAGAAATAAGGTTTTGAGATCTATTGCACAGTATGGTAACTACAGTCAATAATAATAATGTATTGTATATTTCAAAATTGCTAAGAGTAAATTTCAAATGTTCTCACCACAAAATGATAAGGATGTGAAGAGTTAAGATTTTAAAGGAGCGGGCCGGACACGGTGGCTCACGCCTGTAATCCCAGCACTTTGGGAGGCCGAGGCGGGCAGATCACCTGAGGTCGGGAGTTTGAGACCAGCCTGACCAATATGGAGAAACCCCATCTCTACAATACAAAATTAGCCAGGCGTGGCGGTGCATGCCTGTAATCCCAGCTACTTGGAAGGCTGAGGCAGGAGAATCGCTTGAACCCGGGAGGCGGAGGTTGGAATGAGCCGAGATTGCACCATTGCGCTCCAGCCTGGGCAACAAGAGTGAAACTCCGTCTCAAAAAAAAAAAAAAGATTTTAAAGGAGCTTAATTTGTATTTATGAACTGCATCTTACTAGATAGTGATTCTGTAATTATAAATATTCTATGTGGAAATGTTTAGAAACTAAACTGTAATTTTGGAAATTGTAATCTTCTTAAGAAGATGTATGTTAAAACTATGCAAATTATAGCTGTCAACAGTTTATTTACCAAAATTATATATGTTCTAACATACCTCCTAAGAATACCTCCTAAGATTATTTTCTTTTTTTTTTTTTTAGACGGAGTCTCACTCTGTCGCCCAGGCTGGAGTGCAGTGGCGCAATCTCGGCTCACTGCAAGCTCCGCCTCCCGGGTTCACGCCATTCTCCTGCCTCAGCCTCCCGAGTAGCTGGGACTACAGGCGCCCGCCACCACGCCCGGCTAATTTTTTGTGTGTTTTTAGTAGAGACGGGGTTTCACCGTGTTAGCCAGGATGGTCTCAATCTCCTGATCTCGTGATCCACCCGCCTCAGCCTCCCAAAGTGCTGGGATTACAGGCGTGAGCCACCGTGCCAGGCCCCTAAGATTGTTTTCTTTAAAATAAAGATAAAAGCATTGGCCAGGATAACAGGAACATCTTGAGAATAAATGTTGCTTTTCTACAAGTTTTCTTTTCTGCTGGAGAGAGGTGGAGGTGTCTTCTTGGCTCAATGTTAACTAATCACCAGCTTACTCTTTTACTTGCCACTCCCGCAATATATTTATTGCTTTACTTTTGCAAAATCTAAGTACCTAACTAATGATCTTTTCATTCAGTTACCCTTTACTTGTTTCTTTATATTAAATCTTCTTTTTTCTTCAAATAAGTGATCCTTACCTTTGGTTTCGTCCATTGTCTTATAAACAATTACAAAATTAATCTCAAGAGAATTTCAAAGCCAAATTAATTTTAAGTCATTTTAATTTAAAACAAGGGTTTTTCATTTGGTAATCTTAAGGGGAAAGATTAGAAAGCTGCAAAACTCACGTGCTGCTAGTTTTGTCACTTCCCAATGACCCCAGGAATCTTCTTTTTTTTCTCTCATTTCAGGATGTAAATATACAAACAGCCTGAAATAAGTTTTATTTAATGCTTGTTCTGGAACAAGGATACATGTGCTAAATTTGAGGTTAAAGTGGTTTTACACCTGCATTAGACTATGCATATTAAGAACAAATGTGTCTGTGAGTAGACATGACGAGCTCATACCACTGAGCATTTTGGTCCTACCACAATATATATCTAATATCTAATAAAAATATATATTTGCCAGTTATTACCAGTAGATTCAGGTTAGAAGCTAAAATATGAATAATTTGAAGATAAATTGGTAACTCTATATTAATGAAATATCCTCTACACACAGTTTTGGCAAGGCAAAAACAAACATAATCCAGTACAAAAAAAAAGTGCTTACCGATCTTCTTCAGGGACCTGGATGGATCTTCTGATAATTGAGTATGGATGGCGCGGGACTGTTGGCAAGCACTTACAACCTGTATGATTGGCAACTTTAACAGGCACTAATTCAGGTACTGATGTCAAAGGCACTGATATCTCAAAGAGCTACAGCAGAGAAAGATAAACACAATATATTTTTTTAATTTTATATATTACTTTTTAAATTGTTCTAGTTTGAATTTTTGCCTTTGTCATTTATGGCAATGACTTTAGCCGAGTTGTCCATTAAGAATGGAACTAAACAGGCTCATCTAACATTATGAAGTGTTTAAGTTTGGTCAAATCTCTTAACTTTTTGATCATTGATACCCTTGTAAAATGGTACTGTTAATCCCTACTCCTGCTTTACATTTGAGTGTAAATCATAAGGATTAAATGAGATTAAAGCTATGCAGTTTCTTTAGGATTTTATTAGAATAGGTTATTATTCAAACTATTTACTTATCCCTTCTCATACCATTTCTATTGAAGAAATATAGTTTCCTATCTCTTGACTTTGTATTTGGCCACGTCACTTTCTTTGGCTAGTGAGATGTTAGCAGACACGACAGAAGTACAAATTTGAACTGTGCATGTTTTATGGGGCTTGTTTTCTCAAACTTATGCTGTAGCCACGAAAAGAACGTAATCTGGCAGGCTTGCTGGTCCAAGCGATGGGAAACATAGAAGTTGACTTGGACTCACATTGCAGCTTAGAGTCAAGCCCCGCTGAACCCACCCTAAACTAACTGAACCTCAGATACGTAAGTGAGAATAAATCATTGTTGTTTGGAACCACTGAGTTTTAGTGTGTTTGTTATGCAGCATTGTGTATTAATAGCTGATACAAGATCATCATGCCCAAACAAATAATTATAGCTAACATGTATATCATTCTTTCTACGCTTTCTGTGGGCCAGGCCCTGTTGTAAGTGCTTTCATGTTACCTCATTTACCCCTTATAACAGCATTATGGGGTGGGTTTTTATTATTCCCATCTTACAGGTGAAGAAACAGACGTACAGAGAGATGATACAACTTTCCTGAGTGGTTCTATGATGTGTGGATGAGTTTGAAGTTGATTTTAATGTATTGTCCATTCAATCATCATTCCATGTAGTCCTTACTACATAGAGTATTCATTTGTTCACTTTGTTTCTAAGAGGTGGTTTGCCAAATAGTCCATAACTTTGGGGCGAGAGATAGTTTTTGTTTTATTTTGTTTTGTTTTGAGATGGAGTCCCGCTCTGTTGCCCAGGCTGGAGTGCAATGGCATGATCTCAGCTCACTGCAAGCTCCGCCTGCTGGGTTCATGCCATTCTCCTGCCTCAGCCTTCCAAGTAGCTGGGACTACAGGCGCCCGCCACCACGCCTGGCTAATTTTTTTTTTAAAATTTTTTAGTAGAGACGGGGTTTCACTGTGTTAGCCAGGATGGTCTTGATCTCCTGACCCTGTGATCCACCTGCCTCAGCCTCCCAAAGTGCTGGGATTACAGGCGTGAGCCACCGCGCCCGGCCGAGAGATAGTTTTTTAAAAACTACTATTAACATGTTCAAAAATTCATATTTGGAAGAAAACCTGCTGTACACTTACACTTAAGTGCATTCTATGAAATTAATCATTTGTTGAGTACAGCAGTCAAAATGAAGTACTCAACTATCTATTAAGTGGAAGCAATCCATTAAGGCTGTGTTTATTCTGACCTCTCAATATGTAATGGAACTTCCATGAGTCTAAGTGAGAGTGTTTTTGTAGTGTTTACTTTGCATAAACTTCATCTTCTTGCACAATTTTTTGGTTGTGCTCTAGGGAATCACATGATCATGAACTAAACCCTCTTACGTTATGCAAGCTTTGTTTCTACTAAGAATTGATGCTTAGCCCTACTTGGGTCATTTTTTTTTCTAATTGTCAAATAGTAGAGGTTAAAATTTGCACAAGCTCCAAGATTCTCTAAAAGAATTTAGAAAAAGAAACTCTCCAGTTTAAAGGATATTTTAGAGGGTGGAGGAACAAAATTCAGGATAAGTAAATCTATTAACAAAACAAATCAGCTTTAAGAAAATTACCTAACATGGATATGTTCAGTGCATGAAATTTTCTTGTACTACCTCTTTTTGCAATTAAAAGGAGAATAAATCATATAGGCAAACTGACAAATAAGTATATCAACATTCAAGGAATTTGCAACAGATACCAAAAAGAATGTAGTTTGATGCACAGTTTTTAAATATTGCTTTCCCAAGTGTGTTACTACTGCTCTCATATGCGACATTTATTAAAAACATGGTAACCAGAGAAAGGAAAACTTACCTAAGCAAAGGGAGTTTTATAAGATGAAGAGGGCTGAATTATTTCTTTCATGGGGACTGCAGAATTATTTCCAAATGTCTTTTGTGCTAGGTATTCTCTCTTTGCCCCTCCAGAGACACCATCCTCTCTCCTTCTTTCCCCATCAGGCTCTGTGCCCCAGGACGCTGCCCTCCATGGGCTACATCTATAAACCCTCTTGCCTCTCCCAGCCCCTGCCCCAACTCCCTGCCAGGCCAAGAGCTGACAGTGGCCAGTCCAGCAGCCCTCTTCTCCGCTTTCCCTCTGAGTTCCCGTAACTGCTCCCTCCCCTTGTCTCCTCAGTCTAAGGGTGGGGAAGTCTCCCCCTTTTTGCTAGCTTCAGGTGCTTCACTGTCCCATCCCTCTTTCCCCAATTCTGCCCACAACCTTCATTAAACTTTTTTTTTAGCAACACAGAACCTGATGGATACACAAGACAGCACAGCTATCTTCATTCCTTTTAACATCCTATCCTAGTAACTTCCATATGGTTTTCTGAGTCTTGACATTATAGCAACAGAGAGACAATAACTGATAATAGTTCAGGCTCTGGCCTCCCACAGACCTGGGTTTGAATCCCAGCTCTGCTATTTATCAGCCATGTAACCTTGGATAAGTAAGTTACCTCTCTGAGCCCCAGTTTCCTCATCTATAAAGGAGGACAAAATACCCTCTTGGCTTGTTTCAAAGATTAAATGTGATTATGCACACAGAGCATTTAGTACAGTGTTTGGCAACAAAGTTGTTGTAGCGATCGACGCTATTATAATCAGGGCTTTAGAGATAGCAGGCTTGCCGATGTCCTCATACCTGTTTGGAAATGTACGAGGTGCTGGTGTTCATACAGATGAGGCTCTCTTCATTGCAACAGCCACCACATCGGAACACGTTCACACAAGGGGGCTTGAAGAATGTGTTGGTACTCTTCCCCAGCTCACTGGCCACCTCCACGCATGTTTCTCTAGGGCTGCACTGAGTTCTTTGCCATTCTTCATCTATAACTGCAGAGAGAAAGCTCACTGGGGCTAGCAGATGGAATGGCCCTGATGTGCCAACGTGTGCCAGGGTTACGCTGAGCATAGTCATTTTCACATTTCTACTGCTTGTTTCTTTTACTAGATGGATATTTTTTGTCAGTCCTTTAACCAAGATTGTTTGCAGAGAAGTTACAATAATCTCTGTGCTCTTTCCCATTTATACCATACCTTTGTAGAATATAAGTATTTTATTTCCCTTTGAGGTATAACACCATGTCCTGTACATAATTACACTGGATACATCTGGAGAAGCTGGCTAATAGGGAAGTAAATAGAAGCATGTAAAGAAATAACATGTAAATATTATTTATCAAGCAATTTACTAGATACAGCTGGATAGCATTTCTTCTGCTTAAAGCCAGGTGTAGGTAGGTTTTAGCATCATCAAGAAATATGTTTCTGTTGGTTGCTTAAGTAACTACAGTAGGATTTAAACTTGGCAAATGCATAAATGGAAATTGAAGTGAAACTAATCCTTCCTCAAATCAGAGTTTTCTCATTTGCAAGTGCCCGATACTGATATTTATATAAATGATGAAATAAGATATTTATATAAATGATGAAATAAGTATTAATGGAATGAGCAATCCTTTGGCCATAGTTAATTTGAAAGTAACAAGAAAAAAGAAACAAGCCTATGGGAATAAAAAAAAATTATATACTTTCTTATAAAACAGTACTTTCTTTTCTCTCATATTTTATTTTTTAAATTCAACTTTGACCCTTTGGTACTTAATACTGCATAGCCTTTCTACAGGTGTTTTGGGGGAAAGATTCAATTTTATGATAAAGACAACACAAAGACTTCCTTGTAGCTTGCCATGGAACTGTAGAGTTTATTTATTATATGTGGGGGTGTGGTGCTGGTGAAAATCTCTTGTGGTAGGCAGCTTTGAAACTAACCCCCAGTGGTCCCCACCTCCTGATAGTCATGCCCTTGTGTAAATCTCTTCTCCTTGTGTGTGAGCTGGACCTAGTAACTTGCTTCTTATGAAGAGAATACAGAAAAAGTGATGGGATACCACTTCCATGATGAAGTTAAAAAAGATTGCAATCTTGTTTCTACTTATTGCAAATTCTCTTCTTTCTTATTCTGTCTCACTTTCTCACACACACACTCTTTCTCTCCTTCTCCACTTGCAGGCTTTTTTTTTTTTTTTTTTTTTTTAACTTATTTTACTTTAAGTTCTGGGATACATGTGCAGAACGTGCAAGTTTGTTACATAGGTGTACGTGTGCCATGGTGGTTTGCTGCACCTATCAACCTGTCATCTAGGTTTTAAGCCCCGTGTGCATTAGGTATTTGTCCTAACGTTCTCCTTCCCTTTGTCCCCCACCCCCCAACAAGCCCTCGTTTGTGATGTTCCCCTCCTTGTGTACATCTGTTCTCATTGTTCAACTCCCACTTATAAGTGAGAACATGCGGTGTTTGGTTTTCTGTTCTTGTGTTAGTTTGCTGCCATGTTAGAAAGGTCCACATGACAGGGAACTTGGGGCAGCCTCTGGCCAATAGCCAGCGAGGAACGAAGACCCTCAGTCCAACAGCCTGTGAGGAATTGAGTCCTGCAAACAACATCTGACTGAACTTGAAAGCAGTGCCCTAAGATGCCTGCAGCCCAGGCCAATATCTTGACTGCAGCCTCTGGAGACATCTGAAGCAGAGAAACTGATCTAGGCCATGTCAGCATTTCTGGCCCACAGAAACTGAGATAAATATTGTTTTAAGTAGCTAAGTTTTGTGGTAATGTGTTATGCAACAATAGACAAACTGTCCTTTATTTTTACTGCATTTTCAAGAACTCTCCTGAGATTATTCTGTGTTCCCATATATGGGAAGAGAAGGGATAGAGAAGACCTCTGCTTGAAGTATACCAATACAATATTACCATTTGAGATGTGACCCTAGTCCCTAAATTATTCCCTTATAACATCTTCTCCATATCCTTTCTCCTTTTTCATCCCTTAATACCAATTTTTTTCATATGTTGCTTCTTCAATCACCGAAAACATAATATGGGTTGTCTGGAGCACTGCATTATACTACACAGTTTACCTAAACTTTGGGGTTTTTTCCTCATAATAAAACATTCTATCCCAAGAAACTTTTTTTCTTTTCTTTTTTTTTTTTTTTTTTTTTTTTTTGAGACAGAGTCTTGCTCTGTCGCCAGGCTGGAGTGCAGTGGTGTGATCTCGGCTTACTGCAACCTCCACCTCCTGGGTTCAAGCGATTCTCCTGCCTCAGCCTCCCAAGTAGCTGGGATTAGAGGCATGCACCACCATGCCCAGCTAATTTTTGTATTTTCGGTAGAGACGGGGTTTCGCCATGTTGGCCAGGCTGGTCTTGATCTCTTAACTTTGTGATCCGCCCACCTTGGCCTCCCAAAGTGCTGGCATTACAGGTGTAAGCCACTGTGCCCAGCCCCTAAGAAACCTTTTTAAACATTTCTGATTATTAATATTTATATAAAAAGCCTGAATGCTGCACATGAGGGATAAATTACTCAATTAAGTATTATTATGGTATTATTTAATTCACTGCAATTAATCATGAATCCTTGAAAAAACAAGAAACCAACCTATGAAAATATTCCCAATTTAAAATTCTGCTTAAATGTTGCTTTCCATTTGCTTTTTCTCTTTTTATAAAACTAAGTTTTGAAATTGGAGTGGTAAGCTTTTAATCAAAATCATACGCAATTATGACCAACATCACTGATTAAAGGCTTCATAACTCTACTATTCTTTACTACTTCCCAGCAGGACTGCTCTGCCTCAGGAAATTACCTTGAAATCCACAAGGGAGACTTGATAACAAATTCTAATTGGTGTAACATGCCGATTTCATTATTCACTGCTTCTAACTTAGTAAATAACTTTAGATGATTCCCTATGAAATTAGGAGATAAATTCATAGGGTTTGCAAATTCTGTGATATTTTAATGGTTTTTTCCTTAGAAAATGTCAATGTCATTGACTTTTTTTTTTTTTTTTTTTTTTTTTGTGACGGAGTCTTGCTCTGTCGCCCAGGCTGGAGTGCAGTGGCCGGATCTCAGCTCACTGCAAGCTCCGCCTCCCGGGTTCACGCCATTCTCCTGCCTCAGCCTCCTGAGTAGCTGGGACTACAGGCGCCCGCCACATCGCCGGGCTAGTTTTTTGTATTTTTTAGTAGAGACGGGGTTTCAACGTGTTAGCCAGGATGGTCTCAATCTCCTGACCTCATGATCCACCCGTCTCGGCCTCCCAAAGTGCTGGGATTACAGGCTTGAGCCACCTCGCCCGGCCGTCATTGACTTTTTTTTAGATCACCTAGTCTTGGTTTTATGGCAACATTCATCTTCATGAAATAGCTCCAGGCTCACCTCAGGCCTTCAGTCAGGTAATCTGGTTAAGGCCTTTGACCTCTAGATGAGGTGCCAACCCTTTGTTCTCATGAAGGCTATGTTAATTCACCACATAGAAACATCTAGAGCTTCAAATTCCTGTCTGAAGTGAGTTCAAGGCTATGGTTCCCACCATGTCAACTCACTTAGACACACAGTCATACACATGAACACAAAGAAGCCTTTTCACACTTATGCCCAAGGTGCTACCAAAGAATATTTCCCCATCTATGCACAGCTTTCCCCACCGCCAACAAGAGGTCTGTGCAACCCCAACATCTTTTTACAAATGGGAAAAAACAAATACGATTTTAGGTAGAAAGAAAAAAATAGTTTTGGCCTAGTGGTTAATTTGAATTATGCTATATATATAATCAGTTACCAGGTAATCATGTTAATCAAATCTAGAATGCTAGATCAGCAATGCTGTAGCAGCTTCTTTTGTTGTTTTGACATGTCATCAAAAACTTTAACGCCTAATCAGAAACCACAGAACTTTACTTGACAAGCATTTTTTATTCATTATGGCACAGTACCTACACACACTGGTTTCCTTCCTTCCTTCCTTCCTTCCTTCCTTCCTTTTTTTTGAGACAGAGTTTCACTCTTGTTGCTCAGGCTGGAGTGCAATGGCGCAAACTCAGCTCACTGCAACCTCTGCCTCCCGGGTTCAAGCAATTCTCCTGCCTCAGCCTCCCAAGTAGTTGGGATTACAGGCATGCACCGCCATGCCCGGCTAATTTTGTATTTTTAGTAGAGACAGGTTTTCACCATGTTGGTCAGCCTGGTCTCGAACTCCTGACTTCAGGTGATCCACCCACCTCGACCTCCCAAAGTGCTGGGATTACAGGTGTCATCCACCACGCCCGGCCTGATTTTCTTTTAAAGAATCTTCATACCTTACTAGGGAACAATCATTAACCTTATTTCAAATTATGTTATTTTCTAGTCTGGAGCTTTGATCATTTTGTCTTGAGAATTTTCTCCCTTCGTTATTCTCCTAGCAATACCAGTACCCAATATTACAACTCAGTGTCCAACTTTCACTTTTCACTTTATTAAAAATCACACAACTTTGCAGAAATAAAAACCAAAAAGCTATATCTAATCTATTGGTTCGGGGGTGGTGGTTTTCTTGAGACAGGATCTTGCTCTGTTGCCCAGGCTGGAGTGTAGTAGCATGATCATGGCTCACCGTAGCCTCGACCTCCTGGGCTCAGCAGATCCTCCCACCTCAGCCTCCCAAGTAACTGGGAATATAGGCGCGTACCACAATGCTCTGCTATTTTTTTCTGTTTTTTTTTTGTAGAGATGGGGTCTCGTCATGTTGCCCAGGCTGGTCTCAAACTCCTGGGCTCAAGCAATCTGCCTTCCTTGGCCTCCCAAAGTGCTGGGATTACAGGCATGAGCCACCGTGCCTGGCCATTTTTGGTTTTTATCTATGTATGTATGGCAGTAGAATACTCCTTGTGGATGAATCCCCAGGTTTTATTTTCTATGTAAACCTTATGATTTTTTTTCTATTGAGAACAATAGTCTTCCTTGGTTTTCTTTGCCCCCACATCCTTGAGTTAAATTTGTTTTTATATTTTGAAATGTTCTTTTGTGTTTTTTATCTCAAAATCATATCGCATATATTTCTCTGTGAAGTAAATATTAAAAAATCAAGATTCTGCACTAACACTGAAGTTATGAAATCAAAGACTGACTTTCATTCTCCCTCTGACACGTGTCTGCCCTACGCAGAGTTTTGGAGAAAGTAAGTGTATTTGTCACTATCTGATAAAGAGAAAGAATTTGTCTCCACATCCACACACCTACCTTTTAGTGTTTCAATGTCATAGAAAGTTGCCGCAAACCTAGTGGACCGATGGGATGCTGAGCGAGAGTCCATGCTGGTAAAACTTTTGAGCCTCAGCCTGCATCTCCACAGCTTCCAGTCCTCAGAGTGAGTAATTCGAAGTAGTTCCTCCAAACTAGAAGCAGCCCTGATCTGCTGTTCAGATCGTTCTAATGTGGACTGAGATGACCGCTTAAAAAAACAAAAATACCAGTTTAAAAACAAATTACTAAATTTTAAATTTGTCATAATAATCTTCATTGCTGACACTTAGAAGCGTAAATACATCTGTAAATTAATTAGAGATACTATTGAAATATATGCCAGTGCCTAGGAAAAAGGATATCTTCTAGTATTGTTGATTCACATTCTGCTCATTTTTGATTGAATCAAAGGATTTACTTATTTCTCCTGGGTTCTCAGAACACTTACAAAGAAAACTGTAGTGTATCGAATGGTGGGCCTCAAATTGATATGTCCACATCCTAACCCACAGAACCTGTGAACCTTACCTTAATTTGGAAAAAAGGATCTGTATAGATGTAATGAAGTTAAGGATCTTAAAATGAGATCCTCCTGGATTATCTATGTGGACCCTAAATACTGTACAATGACAAGTGTCCTTATAAGAGACGGAAGAGAAGACAGGGACACAGAGGAAGGCCAATTGAAGACGGAGGCAGAGACTGGAGTGATGCAGTCACAAGTCGGGGATTGCCTAGAGCCATCAGAAGCTGGATGAAGCAAGAAAAGACTCTCTCCAAGAGTGTTTGGAGGGCGTGCAGCCTTGCTGATCCTTCCATTTTGGAATTCTAGACTCCGGAGCTGTGAGAAAATAAATTTCTGTTATTTTAAGCCACCAAGTTTGTGATAATTAGTTACGGCAGGCATAGGAACTGAATAGATGTTTGTCATATTATTTTTGTGACAGTAGCTAATGACAGTTGATTTCATCTCTGTTATTTGTTTGAGAAATTGATCTACAAAGTCCTGGGTAACCTGCCTACAGTCACAAAATAAAGATATCAAGCCCCTGATAACCTGAATTTTCTTACTTCTAACCCTCTTTATTTTCTTTTAAAACCTACTATTTCAAAAACACAATCTTTTTCTGACAAAATACTTTTCTGGGGTTTTACACTCTAGAAGTATAAGAGTTTAATACTCTTATAGAACTATAAAATACTCTTCTAGAGTTTGATTTCCATACAGTTGCATGAACTGTATTGGCGGATACAGTGCAACTGTATTGGATGGGTTTGTAAGAAAAAAAAGACTTGGTAGATAAAAAATTTTCAGTATGTAGCCTCTTGTTCAAAATTGGGGGCTTAGTTATATAAATAATGATATATGCATACAACAAATTCTATGTGATCATTAAAACAAAGGATGTAGAGGTATATTGGGACAGAACGAACTGAGATCCTTCCTGGAATGTGCTGGAGAAATGATAAGGTGATCTGTCTATGGCTAGGGCCTCAGATTCTCTCTTGCTGACCCTGTAGTTACTAGATGTTTGTTTTGCTGGGAGGTTGGAGTATGCAGGCTGAGGCCATTTGTAGAGCTGGGATGAGGGAGGAGGCAAAGGACCAGTGCTGAGAGAGGAGGGTGGAAGGGAGAGGTGAATGTTAGCTGCCTGCTGCAGGGCGAGGAACAGTGGGGGAAAACAAAGATGAGCAAAAGGGGCTGTTAAAAAGCTTTGCATTGGGTCGTGTGATGTACACCCTCCTCCACTGAGCCTCAAAAGCTGTAGTTAAAATCTACATCATGCATTAGCATTTTAGGAGTAGACTTTTTTTTTAGACATGCTAGTGGACACTGAGAGTTGTCCAAAAGTAGGTACTCAGAAGAGCAAGTGTGGTCCGAGTCATGTGTGATTCAGCTATGATATAACCTCTTTTAAAATTACTTATGTATTTTTACTTAGGTACTTATGTACATCATATATACACACTTATATGGATATATGAAGAACATCTGGTGACATATACATGAAAACGTAAACAATGGTTATTCTTTCTTTCTTTATTTTCGAGACCGAGTCTGGCCCTGTCATCCAGGCTGCAGTGCAGTGGCACCATCTCTGCTCACTGCAACCTCAGTCTCCTAGGTTCAAGCGATTCTCCTGCCTCAGCCTCCTGAGTAGCTGGGACTACAGGAGCGTGCCACCATGCCCGGCTAATTTTTGTACGTTTAGTAGAGATGGGGTTTTGCTATGTTGCCCAGGCTGGTTTTGAACTCCTGGGCTCAAGTGATCTGCCCGCCTTGGCCGCCCAAAGTGTTGTGATTACAGACATGAGCCACTGCACCTGGCCAACAATGGTTATTCTTTACATCAAGAGCTATCAAACTATGGTATCCCAGCCTAATTTAGCCTGCTGCCTGCCTGTTTTTGTAAATCAAGTTGTATTGACACACAGCCATGTGCATTCACTTACTTATTGTCTATGGCTGCTTTCATACTACAAAAGCAGAGTTGAGAATTTGAGACAGAGACCTTCATGGCAGTTTCAATCTGAGGCCACTTGTCTGTTTTTTCTCAATTCTTTAATATTCTCAGCCATTATCATTTTCATTATTCCACCTATAATATTGTCTCTACTCTCTTTTTTGAAAAATGTTGGAGGCTTTTAATCATCTTACATGTCTCTTAAATGTGCTTCTATATTTAGCTATTTTTTCCCCTTCACCTCTCTCTAATGTGTTTTGGGTAAATTAATTGGTTCATCTTTCCAATCACCAACTCTCCAATTGTTGTGAGTCTAGAGTTTACTTTGTTACAGTTTTAATTTCAATCAACATATTTCTAATTTCAAGTATTTCTACTTCATTCTTCTTCCTGTCTACTTTCTGTTACATTTCTGTATATTCTTCCTAGTTTGTCTCTTTTTTTTTTTTTTTTTTTTTTTTTTTTGAGACGGAGTCTAGTTTTGTCGCCCAGGCTGGAGTGCAGTGGTGCAATCTTGGCTCACTGCAAGCTCCACCTCCTGGGTTCGCGCCATTCTCCCAACTCAGCCTCCCGAATAGCTGGGACTACAGGCACCCGCCACCACGCCCCGGCTAATTTTGTTTTTGTATTTTTAGTAGAGATGTGGTTTCACTGTGTTAGCCAGGATTGTCTCAATCTCCTGACCTTGCGATCCACCCGCCTTGGCTTCCCACAGTGCTGGGATTACAGGCGTGAGCCACCACGCCCCGCCCCTAGTTTGTCATTTTAATTTTATGAATATTATTTCTTTCTTTATCTCTTTGAGGGTTCTAAATATATTTAAGTATTTCTTCAAATTATTTTAGATTTTTAACTTTATAGGTATGACATATCCTGATTATTCATTTTGTTGCTGTCATTCTTAGTAACAATTATATTAACGTGATTTGGAATTTTGTTTAGTAGTTCCATTTTCTTTCAGAGATTCATTTTTCTTTCTCATTATTCTTTCCCCAACATTTAGAAGTTTTATGGTTGTACCCCGTGATTCCCTGGGTCCTGAATCTGAATCTTGTTGACTATTTATGATTCAGGGATCATCTCAGCTCAAGTCCTAGTTGCAAGGAAGTATCTGCTTCCTCCTTTGCCCCTAGTTAAGTAATTTCATAGAAGTCACAGCTTCAGGCAGCAATGAGCAGTAACTCTTCCTTCCTCTTTCGTGGATCTGATGTAGTGCACTCAAAGAGCCCATTTCCAGCTGAAGCTGAAATTTTGATGGTCCCTGTCTTCTAGCTCAGATCCATAAGTCCTGCAGCTTCAGCTTCATGGCTTTAGTGCCATTTCTGTAAATGATTGTCATCTGCAAATGTTTGCCATCATTCCATCAATTTTATATTCTGTGGACTAAGAATGATCTGAAAACATGAATCCACAAGGTTATCGTACCTGGGAATCCAGATGTGAGTGTGTGTCTGTGAGTGCATGTTTTTAATAAAGGCGGGAGAATTATAAGCTGGGGGAAAGAGGCAACAGACAGGAAGAAAGAGAAAGCATATGCAGGAGAGCTAAGGCAGGACCTAGAGGGGTTGTTTTGACATAAGTGCCAGAGATAAGTGGACATAGTGTGACTAGCTGAGAGGATCACCCTCAGAAACAAGAGGAAAATACAGAATGACATGGGTTTGTAGATGGCAGGACTGCCTGGGAAGCTCAGTGAACTCATACCTGTGGTTTTGTACTTTTCTGTAAAGTTTGGATCAAGGCAAAATTCTGGGAGTGAGAGGAGTGGGGAGCATGAGGATCATAGATCGGGTTTGTGAAATTGGCTTGCCACAGCTTCTTCATCTAAGAAATCTGGAGATGAAACTGAACAATTGCTAATGTCTCTGGCAGCTTTGAAATTCAACACTTCTCCATTAAGCTTCATTTTTCAATAGTCTCTCTTTTCCTGATTATTCATTCTCTTCTAGTTGGACAGTACTCCGTACACAATTCAGTCTTCAAAATAAAACTTTGGGACAACGCTGCTTCCACACGAAAATAATGAAACTAAGCAGCTTTTTGAAGATTTTAAAGTTGAAGCATATTGAAAGGATTTGTATTTATTGAGGCAAATTTCGCTCAATACTATCCAAAAATACAAGGCCAGGCATGGTGGCTTACACTGGTTATCCCAGCACTTTGGGAAGCCGAGGCAGGAGGATTACTTGAGCGCAAGAGTTCAAGACCAGACTGGAAACATGGTGAGACCCTGTCTCTACCAAAAATACAAAAATTAGCCAGACATGCTGGTGCATGCCTGTACTCCCAGCTACTCAGGAGACTGAGGTGGAAGGATCACCTGATCCTGGGGAGGTCAAGCTTGCAGTGAGCCATGATCTCGCCACTTGCACTCCAGCCTGGGCAACGGAGCGAGATCTTGGAAAAAAAAAGAAAGAGAAAGAAAGAAATAAAAGAAAGAGAAGAAAGGAAGGAAGGAAGGAAGGAAGGAAGGAAGGAAGGAAGGAAGGAAGGAAGGAAGGAAGGAAGGAAGGAGAAGGAAAGGAAGGAAGGAAAAAGAAAGAAAGAAAAAGAAGAAAGAAAGAAAGAAAAGAAAGAAAGAAAGAAAAAGAGAGAGAGAAAGAAAAAGAGAGAGAGAAAGAAAACAGACAGTTTTATTATAGTTCTTACAGGTTTCAATTCAATCTTAGAAATATTTTTAAACTATCCAACTGTGAGAACTCAGGAGAAAATATCAAATCTCTGGATTGAATTAAAGTAATTAAATGGTTCATGCAACTTGCCTCATCATAAAAAATGCAGTGTTTACTCAAGTACTCAGAGTTATTTAAGCTTACTTTCAACCCCAGAATTTAAAACCTAGTTTGAAATAACAGAAATTGCAGACAGTCATTTTGCTATTTTAAGTGGAAGTACTAACAATTAAACATAAGTAGAAACCTGGCAACTAATTGATCAAAGGCATACATTTTCAAAGGGTTCAAGAATGGTTGTTTGTTTCCAATCGGCTTTCTGCACTGGTTGATTTTTGTATAATGAACTTTATGTTAACCACTTGAGTAAGACAAAAATAAAAATTAAAAAGTGTGATTATCCCAAATACATACTTAAACCATTGATTTCAGTGGTTTTAATTACTAAACCTTTGCCAATTGCTCCTAATTTCTTCCTATTTTCTGATGGAAGTGCTAATCAAAATTAAAATAATTAAAAGGCTTTCATCAAGAGAAAGGAAGTGAAGCAGGGTTACCAGATCTCTGCTTTTTATTACAGCGGCAGCTTTTTTATGGTAATTAATCCAAGACTACTAGCAATTTCACTCTTAAATAACAAATCATTCTCTAATTTCTTGGCTACCACAAGCCAGCTTCTAAATTGGGAGGCTTAAAGTCTTTTTAATAAGACTTCACCATCATTTGAATGTATGCTCCTTTCTGTGGTACAATTTCAAGGGTAGTCGTTTCTCCTTTTGTTAATTTCTAAGTTTACACAGCATTCTCCCCTGAGGAAGCATGAGCATCTTCATAGCTTCTTAAGTATTAATTTAGGTCATGTGTGACCAAGATGGCAGGCAAGATATTTGGAAAAGTATGGTGGTGGGGTTTTTAGGAGAAACTTAGAAGTGTCCCATGTTGTGAGGAAGTCAAAGACCTTCTGTACTCCTACTAATTTGAGCTCTCAATTTCCAGCCCAGCCCCTCTCCTTCACCAGAAAAAAAATGTCCAGTCAAGTAACACATTCCAAGAGTGAAGAAAAGCATAATTTGGGGATATCAACGAGCCTCAGTGAAAAAACAGAACAGCAAGGGATTCACTTTGGTTGGGCATAGAGCAGGTTTAGGAGTGGGGAATCTGGCAAAGAAGTTAGGAAGAGGGGCTGGTGAAATGAGATACCACTTCACACCCAGTAGAATGGCTATAAACAAAAAGACTGACAATACCAAGTGTTGTAAGGGATATGGAGGAACAGGAACCCTCATACATGGCTGATGAAGCTGTAAAATTGTATTGTTGCTGTGGAAAAGAGTTCAGCAGTTCTCTAATAAGTTAAATTTATTATACACCAACTAATTCCACTCTTAAGTTTCTAGCCCCTAGAGACAGAAAATAGATTATTGGCTGCCTGAGGCTGGGAGTGAGAATGGAGGTTTCATTGTAAAGGGGCATAATGGACCTTATGTAGATGATAGCTATACAACTCAGTAAATTTCCTAATATTCTTGAATGAAAACAAGCGAAAGGTAAATTTTATAGTATGTAAATTCTATATCAATATAGTTCTATAAAATTTTTAAAAAGAGGAAGGACTGGAGGCGTGAAGACCGGGCTACTTTGACCCAATTTGGGAGGCAATGAAAAATGTTGCATAGTTGAACAATGGAATATTACTGGACATCCATTTTATCAACTTGCTCTTTGGTTGATTTCTTCTTGTTTTGACCTTAGTCCATGCTGTTTCCTTTGCCTGGAATGCCATTCACTCTTTGTCTAACTAAATCTTTCTCAGCTTAGATGTTATCTACTCAGGGAAACCTCCTCCACAACTCCCACCCCTGCCTAGGTCTGATCTGTCACATGGATTTCTAGCCACCCCATCCTTGTCCTTCATAACACTACCAGTAACACTAATGAATTGTGTCATTTCTTGTTATCTGCTTGTCTTCCCCACTAGGTTGTAAAAGCCACTTGAGCAGTAATGGTATCTGTCTTATAGCAATAGTAAGAGCTGAATAAATATTTATTAAATGTATGAATTTAATTTCAAGTAAAACAACTTGATTCACCAAAAGCTATAGAAAAAGTAACCTTGAGATTATTCATGTATTCAAACTACATCACTAAATCACTTGTCTTTTGAATATCTTCTTTCAGTTTTCATTCCAGGTCCAAAATAAATGCCACTTCTTCCATCAAGCATTTTATGAAGTCCCTAACTTAGACTATATTATTTATGAACACATTGTATTCCCTTCCTAGACTGAGATCTTTTTGAAGGTAGGATATGTGTCTGATTCCTCTTTTTAAAGTAATAAGCATGTAATATGTTTCTGATGAAGGAATTTATAAGTAATAAATACATGCATGTATCTGACAAATAGCAATTGGGCCCAGGTTTGTGTGGTCTGTTGAATATTTTATATATAGTACTGCTTCTCAAAACTTAATGTGTATACTTGGGGATCTCGTTAAAATGCAGATTCTGATGCAGTGGGTTTGGGCCAAGACAGGAGGCTGCATTTCTTTTTCTTTTTTATTTCTTTTTCTTTTTTTTTTTTTTTTTTTTTTTTTTTTTTTTTTTTT